>NC_053023.1:257236840-257536840 GCF_003073215.2 Triticum urartu
AACAAACTTTATATGTAAATGGGGTAGAAAAATGCATAGATTATCATGGTGACCTTACTTTGCATGTTTAACAACTCTAAAATATGGTTTAGGGCAGAACAGTACCAAACCTAAAATATGCACATGAGGAGTTTCCGGACTTGTTGTTTGTTGTTCCGGCCTCATTTAAACTTGCCTAGATAGGTAGTTTTCATATGCTTCACCTCTTGCCATGCTAACCAACATTTAATATTGTTGAGTACATAAACGGGAGAGAACTAAATAAGTCACGTGGTGTTTCGTCAATATGCAACTCGTTGCATATTGAGCTCCACTAAATTTGTAGGATTGCTTGTGCACTTTGCCATGCCATGCTTCATTAAACCAGACATGCATCATACTTGGTTGTGCATCATGCCATGTTGATGTGATCGTTGTTTCCATGTTGTTTGCTTCTTTTCGATGTTGCTTCTTCGGGTTTATTCCGATAATGTTGCGTTTGTGAGGATTCGTTTGACTACATCTGTTTGCCTTCTTCATGGACTCGTCCTTCTTCCTTGCGGGATCTCAGGCAAGATGACCATACCCTCGAAATCACTTCTATATTTGCTTGCTAGTTGCTCACTCTATTGCTATGCCGCGATACCTACCACTTGCTTTATCATGCCTCACATATTGCAATGTCAGCCTCTAACCCACCTTTCCTAGCAAACTATTGTTTGGTTATGTTACCGCTTTGCTCAACCCCTTTTATAGCGTTGCTAGTTGCAGGTGAAGTTGAAGTTTGTTCCATGTTGGAACATGGATATGTTGGGATATCACAATATGTCTTATTTAATTAATGCATCTATATACTTGGTAAAAGGGTGGAAGGCTCGGCCTTATGCCTGGTGTTTTGTTCCACTCTTGCCGTCCTAGTTCCCGTCATACCGGTGTTATGTTCCTTGATTTTGCGTTCCTTACACGGTTGGGTGTTATGGGGACCCCTTGACAGTTCACTTTGAATAAAACTCCTCCAGCAAGGCCCAACCTTGGTTTTACCATTTGCCTCACCACCACCTACTTTTCCCTTGGGAGTCGCTCTCCCGAGGGTCATCTTTATTTTAACCCCCCGGGCCAGTGCTTCTCTAAGTGTTTGTCCCTGGGCGATGTCCGGCGCCCCCTGGCAACCAGGGTCTATGCCAACACGACGTCTTGCCCATCCGGTGTGCCCTGAGAACGAGATATGTGCATCTCCTATCGGGATTTGTCGGCACATTCGGGCGGTCTTGCTGGTCTTGTTTTACCATTGTCGGAATGTCTTGTAACCGGGATTCTGAGTCTGATCGGGTCTTCTTGGGAGAAGGAATATCCTTCGTTGACCGTGAGAGCTTGTGATGGCCTAAGTAGGGACACCCCTACAGGGTTTTGAACTTTCGAAAGCCGTGCCCGCGGTTGTGGGCAGATGGGAATTTGTTAATGTCCGGTTGTAGAGAACTTGAAACTTAACTTAATTAAAATGCATCAACCGCGTGTGTAGCCATGATGGTCTCTTTCCGGCGGAGTCCGGGAAGTGAACACGGCTTTGGAGTTATGTTTGAACATAAGTAGTTTCAGGATCACTTCTAGTTCACGACCGTTGTGTTGCTTCTCTTCTCGCTCTTATTTGCGTATCTTAGCCACCATATATGCTTAGTGCTTGCTGCAGCTCCACCTCACTACCCTATCCTACCCATAAGCTTAAATAGTCTTGATCTCGCGGGTGTGAGATTGCTGAGTCCTCGTGGCTCACAAATACTTCCAAACAGTTGCATGTGCCGATGATGCCAGTGCAGATGACGCAACTCAGCTCAAGTGGGAGCTCGATGAAGATCGTGTTCGTTGTGTTGTTTCATTTTCCTTTCGATCAGTAGTGGAGCCCAGTTGGGGCGATCAGGGATCTATGTATTTGGGGTTGTCTTTATTTATGTTGGTTCCGTAGTCAGACCTTGATTGTATTCTGGATGATGTATGCTATATTTATGTATTGTGTGAAGTGGCGATTCTAAGCCGACTCTTTATCCCTTTCTTATTCAATACATGGGACGTGTAAAGATTACCCCTCTTGCGACATGCCTACCATGCGGTTATGCCTCTAAGTCGCGCCCCGACACGTGGGAGATATAGCCGCATCGTGGGTGTTACAAGCACGGGGTGCGGAACCGTTCTGGAAGGATGGCTTGATGGGCCATGCAAAATACATGCAACACCGGATAACATACCAACACATAGCCTTAGAGCATGTTGGATACTCTGGCAAGTGGCCAAGAGTGGTGAGGATATCCTCACCAAAAATAACCCATGACAACACCCCCTAGAGGACAACGACCCCAAAGTACTGATGGTCTTCGAGACATTCGCCTCAAACAATAAACGCAAAAGAGAACTACGCGGACTCGCCGAAGTCTGTCAAATAGCAGCACTAAACCCTTGGAACAACACGGCTATAACTTTGAATGCCGGCGACGAACCAAAATACAGGACAGTCCGAGCACCAGCCGCCTTGGTCCTCAGTCCAATCATGGATGGCTTTTGACTCACCAAGGTCCTGATGGACGGCGGCAGCGGACTAAACCTCATCTATGAGGACACAATATGAAAAATGGAAATAGACAGGAGCCGCATCGAGCAAAGTAACATGACCTTCCGAGGAACCATTCCTAGTCGGGAGGCACGGTGTGCGGGAAAAATCACACTCGACGTGGTATTCGGCACACCGGAGAACTATCGGTCCGAAGAAATAACCTTCCAAGTGGCCCCTTTCAACATCGGATATCACACCCTCTTAGGGCGAGATGCATTTACGCGCTTCCAAGCGGTACCCCATTATGGATACATGAAGCTTAAGATGCCTGGGCCCAACGGTATAATCACTCTAGCTAGTGATCCGGACATAGCACTCCGCGCCGAGAATAAAACCACATCCTTGGCCCTTGAGGCCTTATCTGAAGCCCTCACGGGAGAAGAATTAACCGCGCTGCGCTCCACGGTGGACAGGAATGATGTGGTCCTAGACAAACGACCCAAATCCACCTCCTTCAAACCAACAGAAGAAATAGTCAAATTCCAAGTCCATCCAACGGACCCCAAGAAGATAGCATCCATTGGAGCACAACTAGACCCAACGGTCGACACCGTGCTACGAGAGTTCCTGCACGAGAATTGGGATATATTCGCCTGGCACCCTTCTGATATGCCAGGAATCCCATGTGAGTTGGCCTTAAACAGCCTCAATATATTGAAGGGATATAAACCGATCAAGCAAACACTGTGGTGCTTTTCCGAACCCAAACGTCAAGCTATGGGGGAGGAGCTAGCCAAGCTAATCGAGGCAGGATTCATTAGAGAAATAAAACATCTGGATTGGCTGGCAAACCTGGTGATGGTTCCAAAGAAAGACAAGTCCTGGCACCTGTGCGTCAATTTCAAAGACCTCAACAAGGCTTGCCCTAAGGATCCCTTCCCCCTCCCCCGCATTGACCAGATCATTGATGCTACCACAGGACATGACTCATTATGCTTCCTTGACGCATATTCCGGATACCATCAAATTAAAATGACGGAGTCTGATCAAGCTGCAACAGCATTCATCACCCCATATGGGCCATTCTGCTTCAACACCATGCCCTTCGGACTCAAGAACGCTGGCTCCACTTATCAACGCATGATCCAAACATGCCTGGAGAAACAGATCGGAAAGACATTTGAAGCTATGTGGATAACGTCGTAATCAAGACAAGGCACGTCGAAACACTAATAGATGACCTACGCCTCACATTTGACAACCTCCGCGCATATGACATTAAGCTCAATCTGGAAAAGTGTGTTTTTGGCGTCCCCGCAGGAAAGCTGCTGTGCTTCATCGTTTCCAATAGAGGAATAGAAGCAAATCCAGCCAAAATCCGAGCTCTGTCACAATTGGCTACGCCAACAGACCTTAAACAAGTCCAAAAACTCATAGGTTGCGTGGCAGCTCCAAGCCGCTTTATCTCCAGATTGGGAGAAAAGGCACTGCCACTCTATTGTCTTCTACGGTGAACCGATCACTTCGAGTGGACGGACGTGGCAACATCTGGTCTGGAAGAAATAAAAACCCTTCTAGCGAGCAACCCAATCCTGGCCGCACCAAACATCGACGAACCCATGTTGCTATACATATCGGCAACACATTAGGTGGTGAGCGCCGTACTCGTCGTTGAACGAGAACAGGATGGACACAAATTCCCGCTTCAGAAGCCAGTATACTACGTATCCATTATCCTTACTCCATGCAAATCCCGGTACCCCCATGCTACCTTTGAGCACTTGCGTTGGTTTTCCCTTGAAGAGGAAAGGGTGGTGCAGCAAAGTAGCATAAGTATTTCCCTCAGTTTTTGAGAACCAAGGTATCAATCCAGTAGGAGGCTACGCGCGAGTCCCTCACACCTACACAAAACAAATAAATCCTCGCAACCAACGCGATTAGGGGTTGTCAATCCCTACACAGTCACTTACGAGAGTGAGATCTGATAGATATGATAAGATAATATTTTTGGTATTTTTATGATAAAGATGCAAAATAAAATAAAAGGCAATGAAAATAACTAAGTATTGGAAGATTAATATGATGAAGATAGACCCAGGGGCGATAGGTTTCACTAGTGGCTTCTCTCAAGAGCATAAGTATTTTACGATGGGTGAACGAATTACTGTTGAGCAATTGACAGAATTGAGCATAGTTATGAGAATATCTAGGTATGATCATGTATATAGGCATCACGTCCAAGACAAGTAGACCGACTCCTGCCTGCGTCTACTACTATTACTCCACACATCGACCGCTATCCAGCATGCATCTAGAGTATTAAGTTCATAAGAACAGAGTAACGCCTTAAGCAAGATGACATGATGTAGAGGGATAAATTCATGCAATATGATAAAAACCCCATCTTGTTATCCTCGATGGCAACAATACAATACGTGCCTTGCTGCCCCTACTGTCACTGGGAAAGGACACCGCAAGATTGAACCCAAAGCTAAACACTTCTCCCATTGCAAGAAAGATCAATCTAGTAGGCCAAACCAAACTGATAGTTCAAAGAGACTTGCAAAGATAACCAATCATACATAAAAGAATTCAGAGAAGATTCAAATATTGTTCATAGATAAACTTGATCATAAACCCACAATTCATCAGTCTAAACAAACACACCGCAAAACAAGATTACATCAAATAGATCTCCACAAGAGAGGGGGAGAACTTTGTATTGAGATCCAAAAAGAGAGAAGAAGCCATCTAGCTAATAACTATGGACCCGTAGGTCTGAAGTAAACTACTCACACTTCATCGGAGAGGCTATGGTGTTGATGTAGAAGCCCTCCGTGATCGATGCCCCCTCCGGCGGAGCTACGGAACAGGCCCCAAGATGGGATCTTGTGGATACAGAAAGATATGAAGGTGGAATTAGGGTTTTGGCTCCGTATCTGATTGTTTGGGGGTACGTACGTATATATAGGTGGAAGAAGTACGTCGGTGGAGCAACAGGGGTCCCACGAGGGTGGAGGGCGTGCCTGGGGGGGGGGGGGTAGGCGCGCCCCCTACCTCATGGCCTCCGTGTTGGTTGCTTGACGTAGGGTCCAAGTCTCCTGGATCATGTTCAGTGAGAAAATCACGTTCCCAAAGGTTTCATTCCGTTTGGACTCCGTTTGATATTCCTTTTCTTCGGAACCCTAAAATAGGCAAAAAAACAACAATTCTAGGCCGGGCCTCCAGTTAGTAGGTTAGTCCCAAAAATAATATAAAAGTGGATAATAAAGCCCAATAATGTCCAAAACAGTAGATAATATAGCATGGAGCAATAAAAAATTATAGATACGTTGGAGACGTATCAAGCATCCCCAAGCTTAATTCCTGCTCGTCCTCGAGTAGGTAAATGATAAAAACAGAATTTTTGATGTGGAGTGATACTAAGAATAATTTAAATGTAAGTCTTCTTAATTTTGGCATGAATATTCAGATATGAAAGATTCAAGATAAAAGTTTAATATTGACATAGAAATAATAATACTTCAAGCATACTAACTTAGCAATTATGTCTTCTCAAAATAACATGGCCAAAGAAAGCAAAATCATATAGTCTGGCTATGCTCCATCTTCACCACACAAAGTATTGAAATCATGCACAACCCCAACGACAAGGCAAGCAATTGTTTCATACTTTTAATGTTCTCAAACTTTTTCAATCTTCACGCAATACATGAGCGTGAGCCATGGACATAGCACTATAGGTGGAATAGATTGGTGGTTGTGGAGAAGACAAAAAAGGGAGAAGATAGTCTCACATCAACTAGGCGTATCAATGGGCTATGGAGATGCCCATCAATAGGTATCAATGTGTGTGAGTATGGATTGCCATGCAACGGATGCACTAGAGCTATAAATGTATGAAAGCTCAACAAAAGAAACTAAGTGGGTGTGCATCCAACTCGCTTGCTCACGAAGACCTAGGGCATTCTGAGGAAGCCCATAATTGGAATTACATGCCAAGTTCTATAATGAAAGATTCCCACTAGTATATGAAAGTGACAACATAGGAGACTCTCTATCATGAAGATCATGGTGCTACTTTGACGCACAAGTGTGGTAAAAGGATAGTAGCATTGTCCCTTCTCTCTTTTTCTCTTACTTTTTTTATTTGGGCCTTTTCTCTTTTTTATAGCCTCTTTTTTTTTTCCGGAGTCTCATCCCGACTTATGGAGGAATCATAGTCTCCATCATCCTTTCCTCAGTGGGACAACACTCTAATAATGATGATCATCACACTTTTATTTACTTACAACTCAACAATTACAGCTCGATTCTTAGAACAAGATATGACTCTATATGAATGCCTCCGGTGCTGTACCGGGATATGCAGTGACTCATGAGTGACATATATGAAGGAATTATGAACGGTGGCTTTGCCACAAATACGATGTCAACTACATGATCATGCAAAGCAATATGACAATGATGCAGCATGTCATGATAAACGGAACGGTGGAAAGTCGCATGGCAATATATCTCGGAATGGCTATGGAAATGCCATGATAGGTAGGTATGGTGGATTTTTTGAGGAAGGTATATGGTGGGTGTATGATACCGGTGAAAGGTACACGGTATTAGAGAGGCTAGCAATGATGGAAGGGTGAGAGTGCGTATAATCCATGGACTCAACATTAGTCATAAAGAACTTACATACTTATTGTAAAAATCTACAAGTTATCAAAGCAAAGTATTATGCGCATGCTCCTAGGGGGATAGATTGGTAGGAAAAGACCATCGCTCGTCCCCGACCGCCACTCATAAGGAGGATAATCAATAAATACATCATGCTCCAACTTCTTAACATAACGGTTCACCATAGGTGCATGCTACGGGAATCACAAATTTCAATACAAGCATTTCTCAAATTGACAACTACTCAACTAGCATGACTCTAATATCACCATCTCCATATCTCAAAACAATTATCAAGTTTCAAACTTCTCATAGTATTTAACACACTCATAAGAGAATTTTATTATTAATCTTGTATACCTAGCATATAAGGATTATTTAAGCAAATTACCATGCTATTTAAGACTCTCAAAATAATCTAAGTGCAGCATGAGATATCAATAGTTTCTATAAAACAAATCCACCACCGTGCTCTAAAAGATATAAGTGAAGTACTAGAGCAAAACTATATAACTCAAAAGATATAAGTGAAGCACATAGAGTATTCTAATAATTTCCGAATCATGTGTGTCTCTCTCAAAAGGTGTGTACAGAAAGGATGATTGTGGTAAAATACAAAAAAAGACTCAAATTATACAAGACTCTCCAAGCAAAACACATATCATGTGGTGAATAAAAATATAGCTCCAAGTAAAGTTACAGATAGAAGTAGACGAAAGAGGGGATGCCTTCCGGGGCATCCCCAAACTTTGGCTTTTAGGTGTCCTTAGATTATCTTGGGGGTGCCATGGTCATCCCAAAGATTAGGCTCTTGCCACTCCTTGTTCCATAATCCATTAAATCTTTACCCAAAACTTGAAAACTCCACAACACAAAACTTAAAGAAGAAAATCTCGTGAGCTCCATTAGAGAAAGAAAATAAAAGACCACTTCAAGGTACTGTAATGAACTCATTCTTTATTTATATTGGTGTTAAACCTACTGTATTCCAACCTCTCTATAGTTTATAAACTATTTTACTAGCCATAGATTCATCAAAACTAAGTAATCAACACACGAAGAACAGAATCAGTCAAAAACAGAACAGTCTGTAGTAATCTGTAGCTAGCGCAAGATATGGAACCCAAAAATTCTAAAATAAATTTCTGACGTGAGGAATTTATCTATTAATCATCTGCAAAAGGAGTTAACTAAATATCACTTTCCAAATAAAAATGGCAGCAGTTCTCGTGAGCACTAAAGTTTCTGTTTTTTACAGCAAGATTAATAAGACTTTCCCCAAGTTTTCCCAACGGTTCTACTTGGCACAAACACTAATTAAACCCAAAATAACAACCAAAACATAGGCTAGATAAATTATTTATTACTAAAAGGGAGCAAAAAGCAAGGAATAAAAATAAAATTGGGTTGACTCCCAACAAGCGCTATCGTTTAACGCCCCTAGCTAGGCATAAAAAGCAAGGATAGATCTAGGTATTGCCATATTTTGTAGGCAATCCATAAGTGGCTCTCATAATAGATTCATAAGGTAATTTAATTTTATTTCTAGGGAAGTGTTCCATGCCTTTCCTTAACGGAAATTCGAATCTAATATTTCCTTCCTTCAGATCAATAATTGCACCAATCGTTCTAAGGAAAGGTCTACCAAGAATAATAGGACATGAAGGATTGCAATCTATATCAAGAACGATAAAATCTACGGGCACATAATTCCTATTTGCAACAATAAAAAATCATTAATTCTTCCCGTAGGTTTCTTAATAGTGGAATCCGCAAGGTGCAAGTTTAGAGAGCAATTATCAAAATCACGGAAACCAAACAAATCACACAAAGTCTTTGGAATCGTGGAAACACTAGCACCCAAATCACACAAAGCATAGCATTCATGATCTTTAATTTTAATTTTAATAGTAGGTTCCCACTCATCATAAAGTTTTCTAGGGATAGAAACTTCCAACTCAAGTTTTTCTTCATAAGATTGCATCAAAGCATCAACGATATGTTTGGTAAAAGCTTTATTTTGGCTATGAGCATGATGAGAATTTAGCACAGATTGTAACAGGGAAATACAATATCTCAAAGAGCAATTATCATAATTAAATTCCTTGAAATCCAAAATAGTAGGTTCATTAATATCTAGAGTCTTGATCTCTTCAATCCTACTCTTATCAAATTTAGCATCATGATCTAAAAACTCCGAATTTTTGGAATGCCTTCTAGGTAAAGGTGGATCATAATCAGTCCCATAATTTTCAAGATTCATATTGCAAAACAAAGATTTAATAGGGGACACATCAATAACTTTTTGATCTTCATCTTTATTATCATGGAAACTAGAAGAACACACTCTTATAAAGGAATCTTTCTTAACACGCATCCTAGCGGTTCTTTCTTTGCACTCATCAATGGAAATTCTCATGGCTTTGAGAGACTCATTGATATCATGCTTAGGTGGAATAGATCTAAGTTTCAAAGAATCAACATCAAGAGAAATTCTATCAACGTTCCTAGCCAACTCATCAATCTTAAGCAATTTTCTTCAATCAAAGCATTGAAATTCTTTTGCGTAGTAATAAATTGTTTAATATTAGATTCAAAATCAGAGGGCATCTTATTATAATTTCCATAAGAATTGTTGTAGGAATTACCATAATTATTAGAGGAATTACTAGGATACGACCTATGATTAAAGTTTCCTCTATACGTGTTGTTACCAAAATTATTCCTACCAACAAAATTCAAATCCATAGATTCGTTATTATTCTCAATCAAAGTAGACAAAGGCATATCATTAGGATCAGAAGAAACACTTTTATTAGAAAATAATTTCATAAGTTCATCCATCTTTCCACTCAAAACATTAACTTCTTCTATCGCATGCACTTTCTTATTAGTAGATCTTTTGGTGTGCCATTGAGAATAATTAACCATAATATTATCTAGGAGTTTAGTATCTTCTCCTAAAGTGATTTCCATAAAACTGCCTCCTGCGGCCGAATCTAAAAGATTTCTAGAAGCAACATTCAATCTGGCATAAAATTTTTGTATAATCATCCACAAATTTAAACCATGCGTTGGGCAATTACGTATCATTAATTTCATCCTCTCCCAAGCTTATGCAACATGTTCATGATCAAGTTGCTTAAAATTCATAATATCATTTCTAAGAGAGATGAACTTAGCGGGAGGAAAATACTTAGAGATAAAAGCATCTTTGCACTTATTCCACGAATCAATACTATTTTTAGGCAAAGACGAAAACCAAGCTTTAGCATGATCTCTAAGAGAAAAAGGAAATAGCTTCAATTTAAAAATATCATTATCCACATCTTTCTTCTTTTGCATATCAAACAAATCAACGAAGCTATTTAGATGGGTAGCGGCATCTTCACTAGGAAGCCCAGAAAATGGATCTTTCATGACAAGATTCAGCAAAGCAGCATTAATTTCACAAGATTCAGCATCGGTAAGAGGAGCAATCGGAGTGCTGATAAAATCATTGTTGTTGGTATTGGTAAAGTCACACAATTTAGTATTATCTTGAGCAATCGTGACAAGCAAGCAATCCAACACACAAGCAAACAAGGAACGGACAAATAGAAAAGAGATGGAGGATAGAGAGAGAGAGGGCGAATAAAACGGCACGGTGAAGTGGGGAAGAGGAAAACGAGAGGCAAATGGCAAATAATGTAATGCGGGAGATAAGGGTATGTGATGGATACTTGGTATGTTGACTTTTGCGTAGACCTCCCTGGCAACGACGCCAGAAATCCTTGTTGCTACCTCTTGAGCACTTGCGTTGGTTTTCCCTTGAAGAGGAAAGGGTGGTGCAGCAAAGTATCGTAAGTATTTCCCTCAGTTTTTGAGAACCAAGGTATCAATCCAGTAGGAGGCTACACGCGAGTCCCTCGCACCTATACAAAACAAATAAATCCTCGCAACCAACGCGATAAGGGGTTGTCAATCCCTACACAGTCACTTACGAGAGTGAGATCTGATAGATATGATAAGATAATATTTTTGGTATTTTTATGATAAAAATGCAAAGCAAAATAAAAGGCAATGAAAATAACTAAGTATTGGAAGATTAATATGATGAAGATAGACCCGGGGGCCATAGGTTTCACTAGTGGCTTCTCTCAAGAGCATACGTATTTTACGGTGGGTGAACGAATTACTGTTGAGAAATTGACAGAATTGAGCATAGTTATGAGAATATCTAGGTATGATCATGTATATAGGCATCACGTCCAAGACAAGTTGACCGACTCCTGCCTGCATCTACTACTATTACTCCACACATTGACCGCTATCCAGCATGCATCTAGAGTATTAAGTTCATAAGAACCGAGTAATGCCTTAAGCAAGATGACATGATGTAGAGGGATAAATTCATGCAATATGATAAAAACCCCATCTTGTTATCCTCGATGGCAACACTACAATACGTGCCTTGCTGCCCCTACTATCATTGGGAAATGACACTGCAAGATTGAACCCAAAGCTAAGCACTTCTCCCATTGCAAGAAAGATCAATCTAGTAGGCCAAACCAAACTGATAATTCGAAGAGACTTGCAAAGATAACCAATCATACATAAAAGAATTCAGAGAAGATTCAAATATTGTTCATAGATAAACTTGATCATAAACCCACAATTCATTGGTCTCAACAAACACACCACAAAAGAAGATTACATCGAATAGATCTCCACAAGAGAGGGGGAGAACTTTGTATTGAGATCCAAAAAGAGAGAAGAAGCCATCTAGCTAATAACTATGGACCCGTAGGTCTGAAGTAAACTACTCACACTTCATCAGAGAGGCTATGGTGTTGATGTAGAAGCCCTCCGTGATCGATGCCCCCTACGACAGAGCTCCGGAACAGGCCCCAAGATGGGATCTTGTGGATACAGAAAGTTATGATGGTGGAATTAGGGTTTTGGCTCCGTATCTGATTGTTTGGGGGTACGTACGTATATATAGGTGGAAGAAGTACGTCGGTGGAGCAACAGGGGTCCCACGAGGGTGGAGGGCGTGCCTGGGGGGGGGGGGGTAGGCGCGCCCCCTACCTCGTGGCCTCCGTGTTGGTTGCTTGACGTAGGGTCCAAGTCTCCTGGATCATGTTCAGTGAGAAAATCACGTTCCCGAAGGTTTCATTCCATTTGGACTCCATTTGATATTCCTTTCTTCGGAACCCTAAAATAGGCAAAAAAAACAACAATTCTAGGCTGGGCCTCCGGTTAGTAGGTTAGTCCCAAAAATAATATAAAAGTGGATAATAAAGCCCAATAATGTCCAAAATAGTAGATAATATAGCATGGAGCAATCAAAAATTATAGATACGTTGGAGACGTATCAAGCATCCCCAAGCTTAATTCCTGCTCGTCCTCGAGTAGGTAAATGATAAAAACAGAATTTTTGATGTGGAATGCTACTAAGCATAATTTCAATGTCATTCTTCTTAATTGTGGCATGAATATTCAGATCTGAAAGATTCAAGATAAAAGTTAATACTGACATAGAAATAATAATACTTCAAGCATACTAACTAAGCAATTATGTCTTCTCAAAATAACATGGCCAAAGAAAGAAAAATCATATAGTCTGGCTATGCTCCATCTTCACCACACAAAGTATTCAAATCATGCACAACCCCGACGACAAGCCAAGCAATTGTTTCATACTTTTAATGTTCACAAACTTTTTCAATCTTCACGCAATACATGAGCGTGAGCCATGTACATAGCACTGTAGGTGGAATAGAATGGTGGTTGTGGAGAAGCCATAAAGGGAGAAGATAGTCTCACATCAACTAGGCGTATCAATGGGCTATGGAGATGCCCATCAATAGATAACAATGTGAGTGAGTAGGGATTGCCATGCAACGGATGCACTAGAGCTATAAATGTATGAAATCTCAACAAAAGAAAATAAGTGGGTGTGCATCCAACTCGCTTGCTCACGAAGACCTAGGGCATTCTGAGGAAGCCCATCATTGGAATATACAAGCCAAGTTCTATAATGAAAGATTCCCACTAGTATATGAAAGTGACAACATAGGAGACTCTCTATCATGAAGATCATGGTGCTACTTTGAAGCACAAGTGTGGTAAAAGGATAGTAGCATTGTCCCTTCTCTCTTTTTCTCTCACTTCTTTTATTTGGGCCTTTTCTCTTTTTTTATGGCCTCCTTTTTTTGTCCGGAGTCTCATCCCGACTTATGGAGGAATCATAGTCTCCATCATCCTTTCCTCAGTGGGACAACGCTCTAATAATGATGATCATCACAGTTTTATTTACTTACAACTCAACAATTATAGCTCGATTCTTATAACAAGATATGACTCTATATGAATGCCTCTGGCGGTGTACCGGGATATGCAATGACTCATGAGTGACATGTATGAAGGAATTATGAACGATGGCTTTGCCACAAATAGGATGTCAACTACATGATCATGCAAAGCAATATGACAATGATGGAGCATGTCATGATAAATGGAATGGTGGAAAGTTGCATGGCAATATATCTCGGAATGGCTACGGAAATGCCATGATAGGTAGGTATGGTGGCTGTTTTGAGGAAGGTATATGGTGGGTGTATGATACCGGCGAAAGGTGCGCGGTATTAGAGAGGCTAGCAATGATGGAAGGGTGAGAGTGCGTATAATCCATGGACTCAACATTAGTCATAAAGAACTTACATACTTACTATAAAAATCTACAAGTTATCAAAGCAAAGTATTATGCGCATGCTCCTAGGGGGATAGATTGGTAGGAAAAGACCATCGCTCGTCTCCGACCGCCACTCGTAAGGAGGACAATCAATAAATACATCATGCTCCGAATTCTTAACATAACGGTTCACCATACGTGCATGCTACGGGAATCACAAACTTCAACATAAGCATTACTCAAATTCACAACTACTCAACTAGCACGACTCTAATATCACCATCTCCATATCTCAGAACAATTATCAAGTTTCAAACTTCTCGTAGTATTCAACACACTCATGAGAGAATTTTATTATTAATCTTGTATACCTAGCATATAAGGATTATTTAAGAAAATTACCATGCTATTTAAGACTCTCAAAATAATCTAAGTGAAGCATGAGAGATCAATAGTTTCTATAAAACAAATCCACCACTGTGCTCTAAAAGATATAAGTGAAGTACTAGAGCAAACCTATATAACTCAAAAGATATAAGTGAAGCACATAGAGTATTCTAATAATTTCCTAATCATGTGTGTAAGGATTATTGTGGTAAACTAAAAAAATAAAGACTTGAATCATACAAGACGCTCCAAGCAAAACACATATCATGTGGTGAATAAAAATATAGCTCCAAGTAAAGTTACAGATAGAAGTAGACGAAAGAGGGGATGCCTTCCGGGGCATCCCCAAGATTTGGATTTCAGGTGTCCCTAGATTATCTTGGGGGTGCCATGGGCATCCCCAACCTTATTCTCTTGCCACTCCTTGTTCCATAATCCATCAAATCTTTACCCAAAACTTGAAAACTCCACAACACAAAACTTAAAGAAGAAAATCTCGTGAGCTCCATTAGCGAAAGAAAATAAAAGACCACTTCAAGGTACTGTAATGAACTCATTATTTATTTATATTGGTGTTAAACCTACTGTATTCCAACCTCTCTATGGTTTATAAACTATTTTACTAGCCATAGATTCATCAAAATAAGTAATCAACACACGAAAAACAGAATCTGTCAAAAACAGAACAGTCTGTAGTAATCTGTAGCTAGCGCAAGCTCTGGAACCCCAAAAATTCTAAAATAAATTTGTGGACGTGAGGAATATATCTATTAATCATCTGCAAAAATAATTAACTAAATATCACTTTCCAAATAAAAATGGCAGCAGTTATCGTGAGCACTAAAGTTTCTGTTTTTTACAGCAAGATTAACAAGACTTTCCCCAAGTCTTCCCAACGGTTCTACTTGGCACAAACAATAATTAAACACAAAAAACACAACCAAAACATAGGCTAGATAAATTATTTATGACTAAACAGGATCAAAAATCAAGGAATAAAAATAAAATTGGGCTGCCTCCCAACAAGCGCTATCGTTTAACGCCCTAGCTAGGCATAAAAAGCATGGATAGATATAGGTATTGCCATCTTTGGTAGGCAATCCATAAGTGGCTCTCATAATAGATTCATAAGGTAATTTAATTTTCTTTCTAGGAAAGTGTTCCATGCCTTTCCTTAACGGAAATTGGAATCTAATATTTCCTTCCTTCATATCAATAATTGCACCAATCGTTCTAAGGAAAGGTCTACCAAGAATAATAGGACATGAAGGATTGCAATCTATATCAAGAACGATAAAATCTACGGGCACATAATTCCTATTTGCAACAATAAGAACATCATTAATTCTTCCCATAGGTTTCTTAATAGTGGAATCTGCAAGGTGCAAGTTTAGAGAGCAATCATCAAAATCACGGAAACCTAACAAATCACACAAAGTCTTTGGAATCGTGGAAACACTAGCACCCAAATCACACGAAGCATAGCATTCATGATCTTTAATTTTAATTTTAATAGTAGGTTCCCACTCATCATAAAGTTTTCTAGGGATAGAAACATCCAACTCAAGTTTTTCTTCATAAGCTTGCATCAAAGCATCAACGATATGTTTGGTAAAAGCTTCATTTTGGCTATGAGCATGAGGAGAATTTAGCACGGATTGTAACAAGGAAATACAATATCTCAAAGAGCAATTATCATAATTAAATTCCTTGAAATCCAAAATAGTAGGTTCATTAATATCTAGAGTTTTGATCTCTTCAATCCTACTCTTATCAAATTTAGCATCATGGTCTAAAAACTCCGAATTTTTGGAACACCTTCTAGGTAAAGGTGGATCATAATCAGTCCCATCATTATCAAGATTCATATTGAAAAACAAAGATTTAATTGGGGACACATCAATAACTTTTTGATCTTCATCTTTATTATCATGGGAACTAGAAGAACACGCTCTTATAAAGGAATCTTTCTTAGCACGCATCCTAGCGGTTCTTTCTTTGCACTCATCAATGGAAATTCTCATGGCTTTCAGAGACTCATTGATATCATGCTTAGGTGGAATAGATCTAAGTTTCAAAGAATCAACATCAAGAGAAATTCTATCAACGTTCCTAGCCAACTCATCAATCTTAAGCAATTTTTCTTCAATCAAAGCATTGAAATTCTTTTGCGAAGTAGTAAATTCTTTAATATTAGATCAAAATTAGAGGGCATATTATTATAATTTCCATAAGAATTGTTGTAGGAATTACCATAATTATTAGAGGAATTACTAGGATATGGCCTAGGATTAAAGTTTCCCCTATACGCGTTGTTACCAAAATTATTCCTACCAACAAAATTCACATCCATAGATTCGTTATTATTCTCAATCAAAGTAGACAAAGGCATATCATTAGGATCAGAAGAAACACTTTTGTTAGCAAGGCCTTTCGTATAGGATTTTATTCGCCGACGGCCCGAGCAGATGCACATGACCTTGTCCAATGTTGCATCAGAGGCCAACTCTTTGCCAACCAAAGCCATATGCCCCCACTTCCTTACAAACAATCCCCATCACTTGGCCCTTTTCGGTCTGGGGACTCAATATGGTCGGACCCCTTAAAGGAGGAAGCCATAAGAGGAAGTATCTGCTGGTCATGGTGGATAAATTCACTAAGTGGATAGAGGCCAGACCAGTCAAAACGGCCGAGGCGGGGCCGGTAATAGATTTCATATCTGGCGTGGTACACTGTTATGGTGTTCCACACAGCATCATCACCGATAATGGCTCTAATTTCACAGCCGATGAAGTGAAAACTTGGTGCGCTAATCTGGGCATTAAGCTCGATTACGCCTCTGTCTATCACCCACAGACAAATGGTCAAGTCGAACGGGCTAATGATCTTATTATGAGTGGCAACAAACCTAGACTAGTGCGGTCTTTGAAAGAATAGGACAAGCATTGGGTGGAGGAACTTGACTCCGTACTCTAGGGGCTGCGGACCACGCCCAACCGCACTACTGGATATACACCTTTCTTCATGGTGTACGGTGCGGAAGCAGTGTTACCCTGCGACATTATTCATGACTCACATCGAGTGCGCATGTACGAAGAGAGAGAGGCCGAGCTCGATCGGCAGGACAGCTTAGATGCCCTGGAGGAGGAGCGCGATGTCGCAAAAGCCTGTTTCACATTTTATCAACAGCAGGCTCGCAGGTATCAAAGCAGAGAAGTGCGGGCCAAGACTTATAACGTTGGTGAACTCGTTCTACGCCTGCCGGAGAAGAAAAAGGACAAACGCAAGCCCAAGTGGGAGGGTCCCTTCATCATTGAATAAGTTCTCACCGGAGGAGCGTACCGCCTGTGTGATGCGTCGGACAAGCAGTTGGAGCCGAACCCTTGGAATGCGGCCAGACTCTGACGATTCTATGCCTAGCGCTGAACTTTGTGTTCGTCTCCTTCCTCCTGTTATTAACATTATTTTTCTCTCTTTTCGTTTTTATCTATTTTTGTTTTGCTCTTTAGCCC
This sequence comes from Triticum urartu, assembly GCF_003073215.2. Taxonomy (NCBI): domain Eukaryota; kingdom Viridiplantae; phylum Streptophyta; class Magnoliopsida; order Poales; family Poaceae; genus Triticum; species Triticum urartu. Next base: position 257,254,611 of record NC_053023.1, read on the forward strand.
TACGGCGTTAGTACGGCTAAACCGTGCTCCCGTGATGCGTACATCTGCAAATATGTACGTCCATTATACCTGGGGGCTTCTTGTACAGAAGCTTGCTATTATCCTTCGAGCCTCAAGCTTAAAACATATGCATTCTTCTCATATGTACCTTTTCTTCGCCATTATATGCATCGATATGACTTAAGTTTTGGCCAAGCTGGGTTGCCTGGCTCCTGTGCTTATGCCCTACGGTCCTGTTAGTTCGGCTAGGGCATAAAGGGAGCACCTCTGCGATTGTTACTGCCGGGTCATCCGGATGTGTACCTCAGACTGGGTGAAGCCGAAAGCTAGGATTCTTAAGGGAATATTCGGTCGGTTTATTAAAGATGTTTCCGCATTCACTCCATTGTGAAACCCCAAAAGTTACTTACTCTACGATTTTTTTTCAATCACAGTCCAGACATGCACATTAAACGCATGCACACCCAGGGAAAGGAACCCTTAACGGAACTATTCTCTCTGGAAGATGTTTCTTACATAATGTAATATAACATAACTAGCCAGATATACATTGTCTGTTCAAGCAACTATGACCCCTACGCCTGGTTCCCATGCATACCCCGGTATATTCTACCACTAGGGTATTAGGAAACACTCCGCACCTTCGGGTCTAGAGGTCGAAGCTAAAAGGTCGACCATGACAATTGTTTTTATAATCCAGCTAGAATCACATATGTCAGGGAAAGTACATAGTCACTACGACTCAAAAATTTCCTCCTCTATGCCGTCCAACAGGCGGTCTAATTTACAATCCTGCTGGGAATATCTGGCGGCTACTTCCCCTTGTTCATATACTAAACTAACAGGAATTTCTTCCCCATTTGAACCTAGTGGTCTGACCCGGGCCATGTTATTCGGATCCAGCTTGGTATACCACGTTTTTACCATGGCCCAGGCCTCTTGCGCACCCTCTCGGCAGGCCAATATCTTCCATAGTCGAATACGCTGCTACGCTCCCTTGAACAGCTCTACAAGCTTCTCCATACTCCCTAGAGGGGAGGCGGATGGCCATAAGGCCTTGGCTACACTCCGCATTGCCTGCCGACCTTGCTCGTGTAACCGCGACAGCCCTTGCAGAAGATCACTTGATGATCCGGACACCTCCTCTTCGGGAAGGCCCGTCAACATACTTGCAATCACAACCATATCAGCTAAATTGTACCCCAAACTATTATAAGGTAAATTCGGCCACATACTGAATATGCCACCTCGCAGCTTTTTGTTCTCCTTCACAGAGTCGGCTAGCTGGGCTCGCACATCTTTAAGTTCTTCGCCCAGTTTGTTGTTTGAATGTTGGAGTTTGTTTTTATCCTCTCTAACTCGGGTCAGAACGCGCTCGCCTGCGGCATGTTGTCTCTTCGCCTCTTTTTCGCTCGTTTGAGCGGCCTTCAGTTCCTCTTCCAGTTGGTCCGATGACCCTATTATGAGACAAGCAACAGTTGCAATATAGCCGGCGTATAATTTTTTTGAGGTAAATATTACCAGAGGACGCCTTCTTGAACTTTTCTAGTTCGGTGGTAGCAGCAGTTAGCTGTGTCCGGCACCGCTCCAGCTCTTGGGCTAGCAGGTCGTTCTTCTCCGTAAGAACCTGGTTATACAACGATCCTTAAAACATTTGTCCCAACTGCTTCAAGTCTCCGGGGCTATAGGCACATGGTTATCAAATTTGGACAAGGTAAACTTACCTGCACATCCTTCAAATGTTGCTTGGTGGCTCGGTTAAGCCCATCTCGAGAAGCTCGAATGTATGCATCAGCCGAGTTGAAGGCACCGAACATCTCTTTTGAGAAGCGGGGATCTCGTAAAATGGCCCTCCGGCGCCGGTGATTCATGGCGCTCTCCACTTCCGAATTGGTGACATACATATTTTCCAAACCCTCGGCAGAAGGACAGTCCGGTGCCGCTCCTGTATCGGGCCCCGTCTCTTCAGCTGGGACCGAACCCTAGTGATCAGGAGTACGACTGGTCGGGTCCCTGAGCACAATCCGTCGAGCCTTTTACCTGATACAAAATGAATATATAAGTCACAGCTGGACATGACTGCTAAGAAGAGCATAGTTGCAAACCCATACGTCTTCAAGGAAGGCCCGACCGTATCTCTGTTTGCCTTCCTCTTCAAAGGCCTGCCCGACGCGGGAGCCACTGTCTCTGGAGATGCCCCCGGGGCAGCATGACGCGCCAAACGCCTCCCCTTCTAAGCACAAGATAGTGCGGCGAGTGAGGAAGAATGAGAAAACCCTCTCGGACCAAGTGTCTCCTGATTACTTACGTGCGAAACAGGAAGGAGGCCGGGGTAATCGGTGATGATGGGTACATCCGTGCTGTCATAACTCGTCTGATAGAAAACTCCATCTTTGAGCTCCACGAATATGTCCGGATCTTCCTCATATCTGGGGTCGAGATCCCGATTGTGATTCTCCGGCTGAGGGGCAGAGTCATGGAACCCCTCAATAGCCTTTTGCCATTCCTATCATGAATGAATAAGATATCGCCCTTCAAAAATAATTCAGGGAGGGTCGAATAGTGGAGTTAGAGCTTACCCAACTAGGAGAATTGTACACAGAAAACCCATCTTGATTTTGGAGATGGGCGAACACCTCCTACTCCCCTTCATACAGTTCGGCCAGTATTTTGGCCAGAGCGGCGGGAGTCTTCGGGCCCTTCCGACCATAGCGGGAGGCGTCGTCTTCCCCATTGAAATGATACACGGGTAGCCCTCTATATTGGAGTGGTTGGACCCCCCGTGTTATGGAGACTGCCATTACCTCGACTATTGACAATCCGGACTAGGCAAGCATCTTGATCTTGCCCAGCAGCAGACTAATCTCTGCGCTATCCTCTTCCTCAAGGCTCCGAGGATGCCAACTATGGCGTTTCTTCAACGGAGCACTTGAAAATTCAGGGAGGCCCATCCGTAGTGGGTCGGGAAGTGCGACGTCGTCAATATAAAACCATTCAGAGGTCCACTCTTCGGAAGCTTTCTTCGGTGTGTCGGATAGGTATCCAGTCTCAGCAATGCGCCATATTTCGGCCCCGCCCACTTCAAATATCGACCCCTCATGGTTGCGCGGGACAAGACAAAACAGCCTTCTCCACAGATCAAAGTGGGCCTCTGAACCCAGGAATTATTCGCATAAAGCGACGTAGCCCGCAATATGCAAGATGGAGACTGGGTAAAATTGTGTAGCTGGAGGCCATAATACACCGGAAGCCCTCAGAGGAATGGGTGAATTGGAAATCCCATGCCCCTCAGCAGATAGGGGACGAAGCACACTCGTTCCCCCGTGGAAGGATTGGGAAAATCCTCCGCCTGGGTTTTGCAGTTGAAGGAAGCCAACCCTGCTCAAACAGGGACCAGATCTGCAGGGGGGAGAAATCCCTGCGTTTGCAACTTCGCCAATCGACTATGGGACACAGAGCACCTCTCCCACTCACCTTTCTCCGGGTTGGAACGGGAGGAGGAGCTGGGAATGCTAGCCATGTTGGAATGGTCTTTCCTGGCAATCTCTGAGGAGTTTCTCCGTATGATGCCGAATGGATCTGAGACCCAATCTCCTAAAATAGACACTCTTTCTTGCATGGCTAGGGTGTTATTTGCAAAAGGATACCCTGACTGTCTACATTCGCCCGAGGCGTGGTAGCTGAAGTCATCGATGCACAGAAGCCGAGGGGCGCGGCCTTGCATTAAAAACCGAATACATTACTTGAAAGTTGTCGGAGGAGGAACCCGCCTTGCAATGCCGAAGACAATCTGCGCGCCGAACACATCGTCATTGAAGCCTAGTTCGGGAGCTACTAAGGGAGTCCTGGACTAAGGGGTCCTTGGGCGTACAGCCTGTTAGCCATGGGCTGGACTGATGGGCTATGCAGATATGAGGACCGAAGACTACACACGTGTCCGGATGGGACTCTCCTTGGCGTGGAAGGCAAGATTGGCGACTAAATATTTAGATTCCTTTCTTTGTAACCGACCTTGTGTAAACCCTAGATCCTCCCGGTGTCTATATAAACCGGAGGACTTAGTCCGGAGGATAGACATTAGCATAACCATACAAGCTAGACCTCTAGGTTTAGCCATTATGATCTCGTGGTAGATCAACTCTTGTAATACTCATATTCATCAAGATCAATCAAGCAGGACATAGGGTATTACCTCCATAGAGAGGGCCCAAACCTGGGTAAAACATTGTGTCCCCTGTCCTGTTACCATTGACCCTAGACGCACAGTTCGGGACCCCCTACCCGAGATCCGCCGGTTTTGACACCGACAGATGGATTGGAGTGGTGGGGCGCCTTTATATGAGAAGAGACTAGTCATTTACTATGTTGTGTACCACGACCGTGTGTGGGTGCAACGTGAACGGTACAGGCATGCTGTACTTTTTCCACTTTCTCGTTTTGAACTCGTGACTTGTAGTAATGCTTAGTTTTGAATAGTATATAAGTTTGGTTGTCATGCCAACATATACAGCACACCCTCCATGTAGGTTTTGTCGCTGAAGTCAAAATTAGACACAAAATATGATGGTGAAGGACTAGTCTACCTCCATCCTGGTTTATTGCTCCCCGTCGTAATCGGTGCCAAATTTTGACCATAAATTTGACTAACAAAAGGTTCATGCATGTCACCAAAATTATATCATTGAAAGCTATGTTCAAATACAAATCAAATGATATAATTTTTGTTGACATGCACTAAAATTTTGTTAGTTAAATCTTTGGTCAAAATTTAGGGGCTATTCGGATTGGAGCCTGCAGCTGCCAAGCCAAAAATTTGGTAGTTGACCAAGTGCTGGTGCTCCTAAGGATGGCCACCAAATAATTGGCTCGCCCAGGACGTGGGGGGCTTCTCCAGTTCATTTTCTCACCAAAATTGGCAGGGGCGTGGGCAGCTGAAAGCTGCGCCAAAATTTTGGCTTGCCCACGAATTGGCAGGGCATGCTAGGGCGTCAACCAAACAGCCTCTTAGCACAAATTACAAAAGGGGCTAATAAACCAGGACCTTGGTAGTACACTAGGTCGAAGACAGTGATACTACATATAATTAACGCCAAATAGGAGCAAGGGATCACACATGTCATTTAAAACTGGAATAAAAATGGCATGCACTAATAAAACATAAAGGCCACAAGGCGATGCAATGCTGGTTATAGTAGGCAGGAAGAAAGATGCATCCATCAACGACGTCCACCTCCTCGACTCAGGGCGCCGGCCCACCGAATGGCGGCTAAGTAGTAGCGGATTTCGTGGCCAGGTCGACGTGCTTCTGAACAATGGTGTCCAAAGATTGTAGCCACTTGAAGAAGGCCAACGTCTTTCTGTCCTCGCTGGCCTTGTAGTGGCCTATGTAGACGATTTCCTTGTATACGTGGATGTGCAGATCGATGGTTTCTTGCATGGCGATACGCTGCACGGCGAGCGCAGCCTCGAGGGGCACATTCTTCATCGCAACCTCCGGCAACTTCAGGGCCACCAATGCTTCAAAGAGTTCGTCACCTTGGAGGCTAATGAGGGTGGCAGGCAATGAGGAGCCTGGGCGCATGGGCTGGAGCAGTACAGCAAGGTCGTCCGTGCGCTTCTTGACGGTGCTGAACTTGCGGATGGAGTCGACCATCATCTGGCACATGTCAGAGGCGAAGGCGGCGTCGACGAGGGCTACGACGCTGGCGGTCACCAGCATCGTCTGGAAATGCTACACGGTGCGGGGACGCAGGTCAGCGTCTTGGACGATCCGGCACAGCCGACTGCCGCTCACGTCCATCGATGCCATGGGTGCTTGTGGCTTCTGGTCACTTGTTCTTGGTCTTGGATTGGAGTGGGCAGTGTTGCGCAGAGACTAGGAGTAGATGGATTTGAGTGGTGGGGCGACTTTATATGAGAGTCCAAACTACGTTGCATTCACAACATGCTGGCTCCATTCTTCTTCTCCAACCTCTGCATGCTAATTGAATGCGGAGGCATCATTGACTATTCAACGTTTCGGGAACCGCTACCCTCTGCCTCCTTGGCATTCAAGCCGTATCAACATAAATGCATTTCAAAAAGATATTAGTCAATACTACTAGTGGTATTCTCAATATTGTGCACCACGACCAAGGCGGAGAGGAAAACGAGAGAACTACGTATTTATTTACGGTGTGGATTCACTCATTTTGCTCCATATGTACTCATTTAGGGTGTAGTCACTTGTTGAAATCTCTAGAAAGGAAAATACTCCTTTTTGGTTTATTGGGCTATACTAGCAAGTACTACAATAGTGGGCTCACATAGCAATTTTGTCTCATGCAAGAGCCTGGCTATATGCGTGCTCTAAGGCTCCGCACCACGCCCCACCCCTACACAAAGTCTGCCATGCGAGCACTCGCAACTTCCACGTTCAGTTTGCGCTTGGCACTTTGCCTCTTCGAGAAGACAAACAATGATGTTACTACTTCTAGAGTATCGAATCATCTGCTGCATATCCGTCCACCGCGTGCGGGAGGGATAGCTTGTTAAGCAAAAGCCCGTCTCATCTGTGAGCCACCGCGCGCATGGGCAAGGGAGAAGGCGTGTAGTAGTAAAATCAAGCTTCTCCTCGTTGTACGAGTTGACGCGACACATCATAGCACTGGCCCCACATGCTTGCCTCTAAACTTGGCTAAAAGACCCATAGTGTACAATATATTTGCTGCAACCTCTAACATTTACCCCACCACAAATTAAAATATATATTCCTGTCTTGACCAGATGAGCGTGCAAACTACAATCACCAGGATGATAGGTACGGCGAGAATATTATTTTAATCTAAAATATGCTTCGAGACGACCTCATAGAATGGAGCCAACCCCAAGGATTTTAAGCTTAGAGGCATGGTACACGCTATCCTAAACAACTCTACACATCAAACTGCCACACGAGCATCTAGGCTGCGCTTGGCTCTTTGCCTCTTCGGGAAGTAGAACAATGATGGTACTACTGCCGTGGAGTACTACAGTATGCTTTTGGCCATCTGACATAGAATGAACTGCTGCATGTCCACCGCGTGCGGGAGGGAGAGCGTGTAGCGAAAGCTTCTCCTAGTCCTGCCAGCCACCACACGAATGGGCGAGGGAGGGACGCAGCTTCATTGACTTACTGCTCCCGCCTTTGGGTGTATGACAGGTGGGCACAACAGATGGCTGGCCCACCTGTCATACAACCAAAGGCAGGTGCAGTTAAGGCATGGGAGCTCAGTCCGCGCGGGAGAGGGCGTTGTAATCAAACTTCTCGTTCTTGTACGAGTTGATGCGACACATCAAAGCAGTGCACTCATTATATTACAATAATTTGTGGTTACCGATGCATTAATTACAACCCATGCATGCATGCCGTGACTTTCCTTCTGATACTTGCATGTGTTGATTTATTAATGCACCTTGAAGTAGTATGAATATGTGACGGTAAAGCTTTGTAATGCCTCGGCCCTAAAGCGAGAGATGGTTGTGCACGAGGAGGGCGAGATCATGCTGACAGAGCAGGACCCGACGATGGATCTCTCTATGGTCTCTGTGGACCTCACCTTGCTCCACTGCACCTCCTGACTCCGCCCCTTGAAGCTTCCAGTGTATGAGATTCGAATACACCTCGTCCGTTTGACTGATCGAGCAAGGTGCGGGTTTCTTGATTGATGTGTCATTCGATTGATTTGTGCAGTGCAAGGGAGGGCACCTGGCCTGCACGAACTGTCATGGTGAGTGCCCCGGGAACCAGCGGCAATGCAAGAAGTGCGAGCATGGCGGTGGCTTCGACGTGCGGAACACAGCAATGGACGCCGCCCTCTCCTCGGTGAGGGCGGTGTACCCGCACGAAGGCTGTGGGCTCTACGTCACTTTCCACAAGCTCGCCGATCACCAAAGCGTGTGTCTTCTCGTGCCCTGCAAATGCCCCGTGCCCGTCTGTGGCTATGAAGGCCCGCCGCTGGTGCTCTCACACCACATCAGCACCATGCATACCATGCCTGTGCACAGGATCCAGTATGGCAAGGTGCTCTAGCTGCAAGTGCCACTATCAGAGGCACGGCTCTTGCTATTCGCGAAGGAGGATGACCATGCATTTTTCTTGGTCGGCAGCATGCTCGACATCGGCGCGCCTATCGCCGTGTCGGTCCTCTGCATCAAGGCAGGGGCGTCCCCACTTCCTCACTATGCGGCCAAGCTGTGGGCAAACGGCTCGTTGGGGGAGCCCAAAGGCAGGACCGACGCCGTCAAGGTGGAAATGGAGGTGACAAGCACCAAGGATCCCAGCGACGTCGCCGTGCAGGAGCTGACCTTGTTCATAGTTCCGCCCAAGTTGCTGGTCGGGGCTAAGCTCGTGTCCCTCCACATTCAGATTGATAAGCTCACGTCCTAAATGATTCTATAGTGCCTTCTGTTTATCTTAGTAAGATGCTAATATAGGGGTGAGCTCGTTCTACTTTAGCTTAAGAGATGGTGGGTTTTGGTGGTGATGCAGCAATTACTTCCACATCAGATCAGCAGTTAAAGTAATTTCCAACAATCGAATGGATATTTCGTGTCTGTTGGATATAAAGATCCCTTGGGTCAGAAGTATAACATCTTATATGCTTGTTTGTTCAGAAAGTGTTGCATACTTGTGCGAGTTGACACGGCACATCAAAGAAGTACTCCCTCTGATCCTAATTTCTCTATGGCTAAGTCGAGGAGCACATACCAAGGAGGGCCTGGTTGTGTCTATACTTGGTCAACTCACCCGAATGCGCACTAGGCAGACGAAGCTCATGTTGTGTTGGTGCTTTGTGCGGCCCGCACCTTAACCAAAACTTCGTGCCTCCATCTTAGCTTCAGCGTTTTAAACTTCTCTTCATGTATAGATCCAGTCGGATGGTTGAGAACACTACAATTCGTAGCTACTGATGCTTGTGTGAGAGAGGACGAGTGCGTGCGTGCACCTCTTCTCTTCATGTACTCCCTACCAAACATGACATGCAGTGGTTAGGTCATTGCATGCAATTCTATTAATTAGCAAATAAACATTAAGTTCTCTTGTTTTCCCCTCCTTCTTGGTCACGGTGTACATTAAGTATCGAAAACTCTTCAAACCTGTTCACATCGATCACAACCTAAACGGTTTCCCACTTGGGAGCGTATTAGTACTCGGTTATAAATACTACTATGCCAAGATGACTGCACATTCCTTCTCAACTCCTCATCCATAAAAACAAACAAGTCATTCAGCATCCTTCCCTTGCGTCTGCCATGGCCAACATGAGTTCTGGGTCGAGAGATTACCACTAGGGAGAGGCGAGCATTGAAGCGGAAGCGCGAGAGATGTCCCGCCTCGCCGCAAAAGCAGCCGACATGTCCCGCCATGCGGAAGTAGTAGCACAGAGGTCCCGCCGCGCCGCTGAAGCAGCACAGAGGTCCCGCCGCGCCGTTGATGCAGCAGACTAGTCCGGCCGCACCACAGAAGAAGCAGAGATGTCCCGCCGCACCGCAAATGTAGCAGAAATGTCCCGCCGCGCCGCGGCGGCCTGGGAAAATGTCTCGCGGGTAGGCGATGACTCTTACATGTGCATGCCTGCGATCATCCATAGCTAGATGGATCAGATCTCTGGCTAGGAGAGGCTGCAGGACAAAATGAAATCCTCATTTGAACATGCTACTGGCATCATCCGACAACTAAGGGAGGGCAATGCGAAGCTTCGGGCCGAGCGCGACCTACTGAGGGCGAAGATCGTCGGAAGTGCAAAGCAGCAGGAGGAGACCAGTGCCTTGTTTAAGAAGACCGATGTCATTGTCAAGAAACTTATGGACGAGAATGACATGCTCCACATCGAGCGCCAAAGGCTGGTGGAGGAATCCGTGCATGCTCTCAAGTAGTGTGTTGAGGACACGAAAGAGCTCATCGCCGCTCGCCGCGGAGACTAGTTCCCGCGGCCTGTAGCAACGCATCAAGAAAGTAACTGCATGTGTCTTTTTTTAATTATCTTCCTAATTATGTAAGATAATTATTATCCACTGTTGTTGTCCTTATATATTCACCAGTCTTGCAGTAGATGCTATATAGGTCCGTCGGATCTTACATCAAGATCCATGCAAATTTTCTTTTTAGATTTTTTTTTCTCTTAAATCTCAGTCGAGTGAGACATAGCGATGCCATTTAACAGGGGCTCGAGCGCCATTAATGGAGACCTTGGGAGAGAGGTGGGCAGCAGATGGAGGTCAAAGGGATCTCCTCCCGATAAGCACAAGCAGGGGTCTGATCACATGCCTCCCGTACTCAAATAGCTACCTTGCACGACGCCTCCTAGCTAATAAAAAATGGGACACATGGCAGCATATAAATGTTTAGTAGAATGCCCATGGTTTCAATGATATTCTTGTGTTTCTGATTGTAATGGGACAACACTTGTTGCAAAATGACTTTGTTGATTGTTAATCTGTGCGCCTTCGCAAATCAGACAACAAAATTACCACACCATGTTGGTGCCATGTCATGACAGCAAGTCAAGTTTCATTATTTTCATGTGTGTTTTGGATTTACAGGAATTAAAAAACTAAGTTTATCAATGTTTCCGGCTGAGCCATGACGCCCAGATGTTTAAATTTCATTCCCATTTCTTGCACGAGACCTAGAAATTTACCTGAGGACACACATGTGAATTTTCAACCAACTTTGGTGCACTTGAGCATGTGCTTGTAGTTGAAATTTGAATTTTGCACATTAAATGACCAGAAACTTAATTAATGTATGAAAAGGCCAAACAAACCCAGCAAAATTCCAAAAATTAACACGACACTCATATAGTTCTATGTTGCCCCTATCAAGAAAACCAAGGGGGGGGGCAGCATATATCATTTCGTACACAAAGGTGCACGTTCCCTCTCAGAACAACGAGCATTTTTGGGAGAAGCTACAGTTTGCAATAAGCTTATAACAAAATTTGTTCCAATTCGGCCATTTTTTTACCACAACATGTTAGTACCATGACCTGACACCATGCCAAGTTTCATGATTTTCAAGCATGTTTTGGATTTACTAGAATTTTAAAACCAAATTTCTCAATGTTCTCGGCCAAGCCACGACGCCCAGATGTTTGAATTTCATTCCAATTTCTTGCATGGGACCTATAAATTCACCCGAGGACACACATGTTATTTTTCAACCAACTTCGGTGCACTAGAACATGTGTTCGTAGTTCAAGTTTGAATTACGCACATTAAATGACTCAATTAATGTATAAAAAGGCCAAACGAACCCAGACTAATCCCAAAATTTAACACGACACTCATATAGTTCTATGTTTCCTATGTAAAGAAAATGGGGGGGGGCAGCGTATACCACTTCGCACATAAAGGTGACACGTTACCTCTTAGAACCATGAGCCTTCTTGAGAGAAGCTCCGGTTTGCAAGAAGCTTATACCAAAACTTGTTCCAATTCGGCCAAGTTTTTGACCACAACATGTTAGTGCCATGAAATGACACCATGTCAGGTTTCACGATTTCCAGGCGAGTTTTGGAATACAGGAATTTAAAAACCAAGTTTCTCAATGTTCTCGGCCGAGTCACAATGCCCAGATGTTTGAATTTCATTCCCATTTCTTGCATGGGACTAGAAATTCACTCATGGACACACATGTGATTTTTCAACCAACCTTTGTGCACCGGAGCAAGTGCTTGTAGTTCAAATTTGAATTTTGCACACTAAATGTCCAGAAACTCAATTAATATATAAAAAAGGCCAAACGAACCCAGAACGTAAACTTAACTAATATATTCTCTATGTGGGGCATTTAATGAATGTCTATTATATATATGTTTTCTTCCCTATTAAAATTTAGTTGGTATGACAATTAGATGCTCTCACATAATCTATTATTGGAACTATAGGGGATGTTGATTCCTATCAACTACCATATCCTAAAGGTTAGAATAGGTACATAATCATCTTCTCTGTTATGCACAGTGCACTACCAACCCCTATACGATGATGCACATTAAACCGTGGATACGAGTTTTATGTAAACCAGAGGCTTAAAGTGGATTTTCATATTGTTTGAAATTGTGTCAATAAATATTTTTTATAGAATATTGTTTGCTGATATTGTCAGATGTGTGTATGAAAGATGTTTTTTCCCTCCCATTGCAACACACGGGCATGTTTTGCTAGTGTATAAAAAAGGCCTAACGAACCCGAAATAATTCAAAAATTTAACATGGCACTCTTATTGTTCTATGATGCCTCTGTAAATAAAATGAGGGGGAGGCAACGTATATCGTTTCACACACAAAGGTGACACATTCCCTCTCGGAACCACGAGGCTTGCTGAGAGAATCTCCAGTTTTGCGAGAAGCTTATACCAAAACTTGTCCCAATTCAGCCAAAAATTATACATATGAAAACATGGTTTAGATTATCCCGAACATCTAGCTACCTAGACCAATGTACTGTGATTTGAATTTAACATAAAATGGATACAAATATTTGAATTTGAGACCGTATGGTACATGTGGTTCATAGTGAAATATGATTACTGCTATATGCATGTTTTTTGTTATCAAGATAATATTTAAATGATGCTATAACTTGACAATACTTGTATTGAAATAAGGAAAATTGATTCAAATTTAGTCCATATGGTAGACGACAATATATATGTTCATGGGGTGGAGTAAAATGTTCATATATGATGGAAGATCAAAATGTAGGACTACATCCATTATGAATCGCAAGGTCACCTAACGATATATTCGAATTCAACATAACCTGGATTCAAAAATTGAAATTCGAGATCCTGGCATTTTTAATCATATAAAAAGGGACATGACTCTTTCTTGTGGTGGGAATTGATTTGTGTTTGTTGTTGTTCAGGGAAGTGCGAATTGATTTGGTACTATACAGCGTAATCTTGTTCTCCCGATTTTTTTTACATTTTCTTGTAGTTTTTTCAATGGAATTTATAGCAATATAGTAAAAGGGGACATGACTCTGTTGTGTCTTGTATGAATTCTTTTTTTGTACACGTTAAGTTTGTTCTGCCGAACATGGAATCTGCGCCTTGTTATCCCGAAATTCTCAAGCTCGAGTATTTTCTCTCTCATCTTCTATGAAACTCCCGCCTCTTCAACCCGCGCCGCGCCTTGTTATCTTGAAATTTTGACGCGCATGAAAACACTGTCCTCATCCGAAATCGGTCCCACAGCATAGAGACGTGAAATCCCCCTTCTACCCCTCAGCCGGAAATGCCGGCTCGACGTCGCGTGGTCAAAATCAGTGGGGGTATGTTGGTAACTTACCCTACATTTTGGACAAGCGCGTCCCTAAGCCATGGCTCCCCCTACCTTCCCCTTCGCTCCCCATTCATACACCGAGGCCGCCAAAACCTGCGAAACCCCACGCTCCTCCGTCGGCCTCCCGACCGCCGCCCAGCCGGAGATTCTTTCCTGACGACGTCGTCCACCACAACAGCTCGCCATCCCTCATCCACCGCACCAGATGAGGATCCATCGTCGATCTCGTCGTCCCGCCGTATCAGCCGCCCCATCCTCCACCTCCAAGGAGCTTCCCCTACATTCACCTCGTCTATCGCGCCACCTCCATTCCCACAGTGTCGTCTTGACCTACCCCACCGGAACTGCAGCACCCTGACCAATTCCTTGATGAAGCCGAGGCCTACTCGGTGCCACCAAGGAGGTTCATCACTCACCACTACATTTTATCTTTTATTCGATCTCACGGGGCTGCCAGTGCTGGATACAGAGCAGCCATGGCGGGTCTCCATCGACGATGCCATCGCCGGCCACTTCATCCACGATGTCTCTCCCCCATGTCGTTTCTTCCTCGGCGGCGGCTTCCACACCGGCACTAGCTGTAGCTGCTCTGGCTCTCGCTCGTGCTGCTACTGCTGCTCTGACTCTCACTCGCACTGCGGCTCTGTTCTTGCTGTCTGTCGCGCTCCTGCACTCCTCTTTCTTTCATTTGTGCTGCTGCTCTGCTATTGTTGTCGGTCGCGCTACTGCTCCTCTCTTGCTCTTGTTTGTGCTTCTGCTCTGCTCTTGCTCTCACTCGCGCTATTGCTGCTGCTGCATGACCTCCGACAGCTACAGGAGTTGCTGCTTTAGCACTCGCTCGGGGTGCTACTGCATGACTTGCTCTCTGCTAGTGCGTCCCCTGCTCGAGCAGCTGCTGATTTAGATCAATGCTTCTCTGCTACTAGTGCTCGAACGCCCTAAACATCTCTTTCAATGCTCTGCCACTAGTTGAATCAGTTTCAACAGTATAATTTAGTTTCGACTGTAAAGTTCAGTTTCTTCAATTAAGTTCAAAGTGAACAATACTTACAACATTTGTCGGAGCATCCATGGCGCGGCTGATGCGTTTTACATCTAGCACTTTTTGGTGATGTATTTTACATCGTCTATTGAAGATGATATTAGAGTCCCACTTCAGATTAACATTGTCTGTCTTGTCCTGCTTCACCCTCGCTGTCGTACACCTCACCGGATGTAACACCCACAATGCGGCTATATCTCCCATGTGTCGGGGCACGACTTAGAGGCATAGCCACATGGTAGGTTTGTCACAAGAGGGGTGATCTTCACACAATCCCATGTACTGAATAAGAAAGGGATAAAGAGTTGGCTTACAATCGCCACTTCACACAATACATAAATAATTCATACATCATCCATATACACTCAAAGACCGACTACGGTCAAAATAAAGGAAGACAATCCCAAATGTTAGATCCCCGATCGTCCCAACTAGGCTCCACTACTGATCATTAGGAAACGAAATGTAGTAATGACCCAGATCCTCGTTGAACTCCCACGTGAGTTCGGTAGCATCACCTGCACTGGAATCATTGGCACCTGCAACTGTTTGGAAGTATCTATGAGTCGCGAGGACTCAACAATCTCACACCCGCGAGATCAAGACTATTTAAGCTTATGGGTAGGGGAACGTAGTGAGGTGGAGGTGTAGCAAGCACTAAGCATATATGGTGGCTAACATACGCAAATAAGAGCGAGAAGAGAAGCAACGCAATGGTCAAGAAGCTAGAAGTGATCAAGAAGTGATCCTGAAACTACTTACGTTGAGGCATAACACAAGACTGTGTTCACTTCCCAGACTCCGTCGAGAAGATACCATCACGGCTACACACGCGGTTGATGCATTTTAATTAAGTCAAGTGTCAAGTTCTCTACAACCGGATATTAACAAATTCCCATCTTCCACATAACTGCGGGCACGGCTCTCGAAAGTTTATACCCTGCAGGGGTGTCCCAACTTAGCCCATCACAAGCTCTCAATGTCAACGAAGGATATTCCTTCTGCCAGGAAGACCCGATCAGTCTTGGAATCCCAGTTACAAGACATTTTGACAATGGTAAAACAAAACCAGCAAAGCCGCCCGACTGTGCCGACAAATCCCGATAGGAGCTGCAAATATCTCGTTCTCAGGGCACACCGGATTGTCCAAACTTCCGGTAGGCCAGCCCAGAGTTGCCCCTCGTGGCCACCGGTGGTTGACAGGTTGGACCAATACTCAGAGGAGGACTGGCCCAGGGGTTTAAAATAAAGATGACCCTTGAGTCCACGGAACCCAAGGGAAAAGGCTTAGGTGGCAAATGGTAAAACCAAGGTTGGTCCTTGCGGGAGGAGTTTTATTCAAGGCGAACTGTCAAGGGGTTCCCATAATACCCAACCGCGCAAGGAATGCAAAATCAAGGAACATAACACCGGTATGACGGAAACTAGGGCGGCAAGAGTGGAACAAGACACCAGGCATAGGGTCAAGCCTTCCACCCTTTACCAAGTATATAGATGCATTAATTAAAATAAGAGATATTCTGATATCCCAACATATCCATGTTTCAACAAGGAACAAACTTCAACTTCACCTGCAACTAGCAACGCTATAAGAGGGGCTGAGCAAAAGCGGTAACATAGCCAAACAACGGTTTGTTAGGAAGGTGGGTTAGAGGCTTGACATGGTAAACATGGGAGGCATGATATAACAAGTGGTAGGTAGCGTGACATAACGATAGAGTGAACAACTAGCAAGCAAAGATAGAAGTGATTTCGAGGGTATGGTCATCTTGCCTGCAATCCCGCAAGGAAGAAGAACGAATCCATGAAGAAGACAAACGGAGGGAGTCGAACGAATCCTCAAAAACACGACGTTATCGGAACTAACCCAAAGAAGCAACACCGGAAAGAAGCAAAGAACATGGTAAACAACCATCACATAAACATGGCATGATGCACAACCAAGTATGATGCATGTCCGGTTTAATGAGGCATGGCATGGCAAAGTGCAACAAACAACACTACAAATTAAGTGGAGGTCAATATGCAATGAGTTGCATATTGACGAAACACCACATCAATTATTTAGTTCTCTCTTGCTTATGTACCCAAAAATATTAAATGTTATTAAACATGGCGAGGGGTGAAGCATATGAAAACTACCTATCTAGGCAAGTTTAAATGAGGCCAGAACAACAAACAACAATTCAGGTAACTCCTCATATGCATATTTAGAACTAGCTACTGTTCTTCCCTAAACCTAATTTTAGAGTTTTTAAACATGCAAAGTAAGTACATCATGTTAAACTATGCATTTTTCTACCCCATTTACATATAAAGTTTGTTTGAAATGGAGCTACGGTTATTTAGTTATGAAATAAAACATTTTAACATGGCATTTGAGCAAATTTAATCAAACAACATTTTTAACATTTTAAACAAGCATGAAAGTTGGATAATTTTTATCTACACATAATTCTAAGCATTTTTCATATATGAAGTTTTTACAAAAGATGCACAGTTTGTTGTATGAACATGGGGGTCTTTTCTGTAAAACTGCGTTCTCTGGAATAAATACTAAATCCGTCTAGATGAAAAAAACATTACACGGGCCGAAACTTAGATCTGGCCCAAAATGCACAAGGGGCTGGAGGGGGGTCTGCTCACCCATGGGCCATGGCCCGTTCAGTGTAGGACTGGAGGATGCCAGATCTTGCGGAAGCAGGCTGGGCCTTGGCAGCGGCCCAACGAGGCGATGGATGAGCACGCGGTCAATGCGGCTAGGACGAGCGGGCAAGGCAGGGGAGCGGGTCCCGGTGGTGGCGCACCGAACGGAGGCCGATGGAGACGGTCCCGGTGATGGTTTGCGGTTGGTGTGGCCCTGGCTGCAGGGACTAGACGGCGGGAACGGCTGGATCTTGCCGGAGAACGAGGCCGTGAGAGGCGGCGAGCCCCTGCACCAAAAGTTAGCAGCAACGGCAAGGGTCACAACCAGGAGAGTGAGGAGGAATGGAGGACCGGCTCGAGCAGCAAGATGGACCTGAGGAGGCGGGGAGAAGACGACTACAGGCACGATGCTTATCCGGTGACCGACGAGGTCGAGGCCGCGGAGGAACGGCGGCAGGGTGGAGAGGGCTCTGGATCGGGAGCTCCTCTCCTGATCTGGAGCTCAGGCGGGGGGGGGGGGGATGCAGTCGGGCCCTGATGGGCTCGCATGGGCTGCATGCGCACTCGGGCGGGCCGCGGCAAAGTGGGAAGACAAGGGACGACGTGGCACGCCCCAGTTGGACGGGAGCGATGGTCAGGTGGTGGCGCGACGAATGGAGCGGCGCCAAGTGGAATTGGAGGGGAGGACGGCGCCGGATTTCGAGGAGAAGGGGATTGGCGCGGCTGGTGGCGGCGGGTCCGAGGAGAAGGGGTCTAGAGGTAGGGGAAGAGCTAGGTTTGTCCAAAAATGGACTAGGGTTTGTTTATATAGGGTAGGTGGCTAGGGTTAGGGGGGTTTGAGGCTGTTTTTGACCGTACGATCTCAATGGTGCGGCACTGAGCGGAAGAGGGGGGGGGGGGTAGCTGGGCCATAGGTGTGTTGATTATGACGGTGTAGAAGGTCGTGGGTTTCGGGAGAGAAGAGAGAGAGAGAGACCCAGCAGTAGTTTCGGGAGGCCGAAAACGTCCGACGTGACCGGCTATAGTGCCGCTATATGTTTAACTGTTGGGCTATCAAACAAACTCCGAATGTGATGAAACTTGTGAGGCGTTCTATCTACACTATAATAATACCACACTCCAACTTTCATCCCATTCCGAGAACATTTTCCGTCCACTTATAAAATAACATTTCAGAGGTGCCACGAGTGCGTGCAAGTGTGTCTGGGCTCAGAACGGACAACGGAAAGAACTGGGAGATCCGGACGGATGCAAGTTTTGAAAACATGTAGATGCAATGCGGATGATGACATGGCAAGATGCCACATGCAAGCGAATGACAAGGCAATAACAGCGAATAACTGGAATACACCTGCCGCATCAGTCTCGGGGCGTTACAACACTCCACCACTACAAGAGGATCTCGTCCCAAGATCTAGGATGGCACCAGGGGAAACGGAAGAGGAAGAGAAGAGGTAAAATGAAGTTGCTTCTTGGACAAACGAGTGAAACCATGGACTTTGAGAGGTTGAACAAATTGAAAGAAAGAATACAACGAAGATGAACAAAGTTGAAAACACTCCGTTAGAAAAGAGGAACAAGGAACGATACTAGAACCTAGTAGGTTGAACGACATAAGAAAAGGGTTGCAACGGACAGGAAGTACATGCAAGCACTCCGGATGAAACGAGATGTACAAGGAACGTTAAGATCAATTACGACAACACTCCGGTTAGAATTGGAAAGCATAGAATATGCACTTGGGAAAACAAAGCACTTGGATGAGACTCCGGTTAGAAGAGGAATGATAGACACAACACTCCGGTTAAACAAGATAGACAAGGAATAAGAATGATATAATTTGGGCAGCACACCAACTGTAAATGGAAGGAATTGAACAAGACCTTGACAAGATGAGAGGATACTTGATCAAGTCAACAGCAGACTGCCTCCGAAACTATTGAAAGAATGGCACAATGAGTAAGAAGGATTTCACACAGCACTCCGGTTGAGAAGGTAGGCAAACTTGATAGAATGGGAAGAGCTTGAAAAGAGGGCACGACACTCCGGTAGAGTGAATAAGCAAAGGAAAGAACATGATCTTGGACAAGAAAACGAGATGCTGGTCGAAGAGTGCAACATCACAATGCTTTCGGAACAAACGAATAGAAGCTAAGTTGTTGGGAAGAAAGAAAGTAGAAGAAAATGATAACTTCTACCACCAATGAATTGGAAAGCATCCTTAGAAAGAAGGATTGAATGGAGTTGTTGAAAATTAAACAACAAAAGAAAAAGGTTGTTGTGGGCTTATGTAACACAACTCTAAATCTTGAGGTGAAATTCTCCCACTAACGAAAAACAGTAGATTAGATTGATATGAACAAGGAGACGAGAATTCACCGGGAGGATAATTGAAGAACTTGGGTCATTTATGAGCACCATAAATAGAAACAATCCTTAGGGAAAGCTTTAGGTGAAATATAACCCAAGGTAACTCTAATTAAGAGATTGATGGATTTAAGATACCTCATTCCTGACAACTTGTCAATCATGAAACATGAAGGAAACTGTCAAAATGACATAACACCACCTCAAAAGATAAGATAGAAAGAATTGCACTTTGGAATGCAAGATGAAGAATTCTTGAACTCCCCAAGACAAGACATGTGTTGAGCAACATGTTTATTTTTAGAGTAAAGCTTGGTGGATCTTAACTTTGAGAGAAATCTGGGGGAACAATTGAAGAATGAAAGGAATCCTTGACGAACCACCATGTAGAGCCTCCATGAAGAACTCCGGAAAAAAGGATGATAAAAAGAAAGAGAAGTTGAAAACACAAGGTGAAGCCTTGCGATGATTTAGGTGGATCTTCGTGGTGATGAGAGCTTGGAACTCCGGGAACAGAAAAGATGAAACAATTGAAACCCAGAATTTGATGAACCTCCGGAATAAGGAATTGATGATAAGCAACAGATTTGGCATACTACTTATTCTTGTAGAAAAGGATTAAGATAGATATAGCACCAACTTGGGAAGGTCTTCAACGAACCACATGTAGGATTTGGAAACAACGAATGGATTGATATGATAACGAAGGAAGAGAAATCTTGAATGAACCTACGTAAGAATTGAAAATGAAAGTAGCAAAGAAACAATTCACCAAGAAGAATTGGAAAACTAATGAAGATACTTGAGGGAATTTAGATACATGAGAACGAAGAGATTACGAGCTGATAAGAGAATACTTGAACAATGCACCAATATGATTTAGAGAAGGAGAGCTGAAAGCTGAGAATGAATAATTCTGAGATGATGGGCTAAGGAGAATCAAACTGAAAAGACTCCTGAATTGCTTCAGATGGGAGAAAAGTATTCTCACAATCAAAAATAATTATGAGAGGATGGCATCAAGCTTGAACCACACATCTTTGAGAGAACGGATAAGATTTGGAGGAAAAACTCTTCTTCGGTCTTCAAATGTTGAGAATGATGATGAGAACCACCATGAATTTGTTGAGGCACTCCGGAATGAAAATTAGAAAGGTTGAACCAACGATGAAAATAATTTGAAAGATCTTGGAGAAAGAAATATGACTGATGATAATTCATTCTTACATCAACTTCGAAAAGAATTTGAGAATACCTCCGGAAAACTAGAAGAGTCAGGTAAGATCCTAGGAAAAGACCTGTGGGTTATCAGCCCACTCAAAAGAAACACCTTCGAATGATTACTTGAAAGGGAGATTGCACCGGTTGATTTAAATGGCTTGAATGAGATAACATCCTCAAAATAGCTTGAACGGATTGATAGTGGAGACACAAATCTTCTAAGATATCTTCGGCACTATAGAACAACTTAATAGCTTGAGGTGAATAATTAATTGGTGCACAGAATGAGAAAGAATTTGAACCGAGGAAAGGATATGGTCGATAAAGCTTGAATTAAATCCGCCGGAGAAGAAAAGAATGAAGAATAATGAGCTTGCAGCTTCCTTAGCATCTTCTTGAGAATCATCGGGTAAGAACATTGAAAGAAAAGAATGAAGAGACTTCACATGCATAAGATGGATACTTGATTGAGAATATGAGTCCTTGAAAAAAAAGGGGGGGGAGGGGGGGAAAACAAAGGCAACTTGGGGACGGATGAAATAAACACCGTTGAGAGAACTTAGAATTGATTTTCTGGATGTTGAAAATGATTGGATCCACTGAAGAGAAACACGCTGGTTAGAAAAGAATTAACATGACAATCTTGATGATCGAAAGGATTAGCACTTCCATAGAAATATGAGAACACCGCTTGAAAAAAAAGGTATGGAATCCACATTTGACAATGAAGCAACTCGAATACCACAAATCAAAACAAAACAAAGTATTGGCTTGCAGAATAAGCCAGAAACAAACATATGATAGATCCCAGATCGTATCATGTGTCTGTTGGAAAGATATCCTATGAGATACTTCAATTCCCACTTATAAACTCCCGAAACTTTCCGGTTATGCAATCAGGTGTTGGGGATACAGGGGAAGCATAATATCTCACCCAAACTAAACAAACCCTACATCCAGCTGTATCCATCCATCAACACATAACCAATAAACCTTCAGAAATCATGTACCTCAACCTTCGAAAATCATCCATTATACGAGTTATGGCAATACTCCCGAACTCCCGCCCCAGTACTGGGTGGCGTTGAGGTTATCTCACCAACAACTGCATAAAAGAGATTTTCGATGTCGGCAAACTCAGGTATTCCAGAACTGCAACGATAAAATTGTGACGACAACACATTGGAGCTCAACTCCCCGGGACACCGCCACAACCCCTAAATGTCAGGAGGCACCAAGAACGATGTTCTCGTCACAAGACTATTGGATAGATTCCAAGATACCCGCATGATCCAAAAAAAATCATGAAATTTGAGGACAGGAAAGTCAAAACTTCTACGTCAGGAGGCCTCACCAGAGCGACGAAGGGACTAGGAGTATAAAGAATCCTACTCTCCGATGTATATAATCCGAAGACTCAAAACATTTTGTTCTAGACTCAACAACGTCAATGATTCGATCAAGCAGGGGGCTTCTAAGTCTGGGATGGCTCTGGATCGGGAGCTCCTCTCCCGATATGGAGCTGGGGGGGGGATGCAATCGGGCTCCGATGGGCTCGTGTGGGCTGTGCGCAGGCTCGTGCGGGCTGTGACAAAGTGGGGAGACAAGGGACGACGTGGCACGCCCCAGTTGGACAGGAGCGATGGTCAGGTGGCGGCGTGGCGAATGGAGCGGCGCCAAGTGGCGTTGGAGGGGAGGACGGTGCCGGATTTCGAGGAGAAGGGGGTTGGCTATGGCTGGTGGCGGCGGATCCGAGGAGAAGGGGTCTAGAGGTAGGGGAAGAGCTAGGTTTGTCCAAAAATGGACTAGGGTTTGTTTATTTGGGGTAGGTGGCTAGGGTTAGGGGGGTTTGAGGCCGTTTTTGACCGTACGATCTCAATGGTGGGGCACTGAGCGGAGGATGGGGGGGGGGGCTGGGCCATAGGTGGGTTGACTGCGACTGTGTAGAAGGCCGAGGGTTGCGGGAGAGGAGAGACCCTGCAACAGTTTCCGGCGATCGAAAACGTCCGACGTGACCGGCTATAGTGCCACTATAGGTTTAACTGTTGGGCTATCAAATGAACTCCGCATGTGATGAAACTTGACAGGCGTTCTATCTACACTATAATAAGACCGCGCGCCAACTTTCACCCCATTCCGAGAACATTTTCTGGCCACTTATAAAATAACATTTCAGAGGTGCCGCAGGCGCGTGCAAGTGTGTCTGGCCTTAGAACGGAAACAGAAAGAACTGGGAGATCCGTATGGATGCAAGTTTTGAAAACACGCAGATGCAATGCGGATGATGACATGGCAAGATGCCACACGCAAGCGAATGACAAGGCAACAACAACGAATAACTGGAATACACCTGGCGCATCGGTCTGGGGGCGTTATAACACTCCACCACTACAAGAGGATCTCGTCCCGAGATCTAGGATGGCACCAGGGGAAACAGAAGAGGAAGAGAAGAGGTAAAACTAAGTTGCTTCTTGGACAAACGAGTGAAACCATGGACCTTGAGAGGTTGAACAAATTGAAAGAAAGAATACAAAGAAGATGAACAAAGTTTAAAACACTCCGTTAGAAAAGAGGAACAAGGAACATTACTAGAACCTAGTAGGTTGAACGACATAAGAAAAGGGTTGCAATGGATAGGAAGTCCATGCAAGCACTCCAGATGAAACGAGATGTACAAGGAACGATAAAGATCAATTACGACAACACTCCGGTTGGAATTGGAAAGCATAGAATATGCACTTGGCAAAAGAAAGCACTTGGATGAGACTCCGGTTAGAAGAGGAATGATAGACACAACACACCGGTTAAACAAGATAGAGAAGGAATAAGAATGATATAATTTGGGCAGCACACTGACTGTATATGGCAGGAATTGAACAAGAAGTTGACAAGATGAGAGGATACTTGATGAAGTCAACAACAGACTGCCTCTGGAACTATTGAAAGAATGGCACAATGGGTAAGAAAGATTTCAGACAGCACTCCAGTTGAGAAGGTAGGCAAACTTGACGGAATGGGAAGTGCTTGAAAAGAGGACACGACACTCCAATTGAATGAATAAGCAAAGGAAAGAACATGATCTTTGACAAAAAAATGAGATGATGGTCGAAGAGTGCAACACCACATTGCTTCCGGAATGAACGAATAGAAGCTAAATCATTGGGAAGAAAGAAAGTATAAGAAAATGATAACTTCTACCACCAATGAATTAGAAAGCATCCTTAGAAAGAAGGATTGAATGTAGTTGTTGAAAATAAACAACAAAAGAAAAAGGTTGTTGTGGGCTTATGGAAAACATCTCAAAATCTTGAGGTGAAATTCTGCCACTATTGAAAAACAATAGATTGGATTGATATGAACAAGGAGACAAGAATTCACCGGGAGGATAATTGAAGAACTTGGTCATTTAGGAGCACCATAAATAGAAACAATCCTTAGGGAAATCTTTAGGTGAAATATAACCCAAGGTAACTGTAATGAAGAGATTGATGGATTTAAGATACCTCATTCCTAACAACTTGTCAATCATGAAACATGAAGGAAACTGTCAAAATGACATAACACCACCTCAAAAGATAAGATATGAGGAATTGCACTTCGGAATGCAAGATGAAGAATGCTAGAACTCCCCAAAACAAGACATGTGTTGAGCACCATGCTTATTTTTAGAGTAAAGCTTGGTGGATCTTAACTTTGAGAGAAATATGGGGGAACAATTGAAGAATGAAAGGAATCCTTGACAAACCACCATGTAGAGCCTCCATGAAGAACTCTGGTAAAAAAAGTATGATGAAAAGAAAGAGAAGTTGAAAACACAAGGTGAAACGTTGCAATGATTTAGGTGGATCTTCGTGATGATGAGAGCTTGGAACTCTGGGAAAAGAAAAAATGAAACAATTGAAACCGCGAATTTGATGAGCCTTCGGAATAAGGAATTGAATTTACTCGATGAAACAAGAATAACAATTACATTGTGCTTCACCTTCACCAAATAAATTGATGATAAGCAACGGATTTGGCATACTACTTATTCTCGTAGAAAAGGATTAAGGTAGATATAGCACCAACTTGGGAAGGTCTTCAACGAACCACCGGTAGGATTTGGAAGCAACGAATGAATTGATATGATAACGAAGGAAGAGAAATCTTGAATGAACCACCGTAAGAATTGAAAATGAAAGTAGCAAAGACACAATTCACCGGGAAGAATTGGAAAACGAATGAAGATACTTGAGGGAATTTAGATACATGAGAATGAAGAGATTACGAGATGATTAGAGAATACTTGAACGATGCACCAGTATGATTTACAGAACGAGAGCTGAAAGCTGAGACTGAAAAATTCTGAGATGATGGGCTCCGGAGAATCAAACTGAAAAGACTCCTGAATTGCTTCAGATGGGAAAAAATAATTCTTACAATCGAAAATAATTATGAGAGGATGGCATCAAGCTTGAACCATGCATCTTTGAGAGAACGGATAAGATTTGGAGGAAAAATTCTTCTTCGTCTTCAAATGTTGAGAATGATGATGAGAACCACCATGAATTTGTTGAGGCACTCCGGAATGAAAATTAGAAAGGTTGAACCAATGATGAAAAAAATTTGAAAGATCTTGGAGAAAGAAATATGATTGATGATAATTCATTGTTATGTCAACTTCAAAAAGAATTTGAGAATACCTCCGGAAAACTACAAGAGTCGGGTAAGATCCTGGGAAAATACCTGTGGGTTATGGGCCCACTCAAAAGAAATAGTTTCGAATGATTACTTGAAAGGGAGATTGCACCGGTTAATTTAAATGGCTTGAATGAGATAACATCCTCCAAATAGCTTGAACGGATTGATAGTGGAGACACAAATCTTCTGAGATATCTTCGGCACTAGAGAACAACTGAATAGCTTGAGGTGAATAACTAATTGGTGCACCGGAATGAGAAAGCATTTGAACCGAGGAAAGGATATGGTCGATAAAGCTTGAATTAAATCCACCGGAGATGAAAAGAATGAAGAATAATGATCTTGGAGCTTCCTTAGCATCTTCATGAGAATCACCGGGTAAGGACATTGAAAGAAAAGATTGAAGAGACTTCACATGCATAAGCTGGATACTTGATTGAGAAATATGAGTCCTTGAAGAAAAAGGGAGGGAGGGCGAGAAAATAAAGGCAACTTGGGGAAGAATGAAACAAACACCATTTAGAGAACTTAGAATTGATTTTGTGGATGTTGAAAATGATTGGATCCACTGAAGAGAAACACGCCGGTTAGAAAAGAATTAACATGACAATCTTGATGATCGAAAGGATTAGCACTTCCATAGAAATATGAGAACACCGCTTGAAAAAAAAGGTATGGAATCCACACTTGACAATGAAGCAACTTGAATACCACAAATCAAAACAAAACAAAGTATTGGCTTGCAGAATAAGCCGGAAACAAACATATGATAGATCCCAAATCGTATCATGTGTCCGTTGGAAAGATATCCTACGAGGTACTTGAATTCCCACTTATAAACTCCCGAAACTTTCTGGTTATGCAATCAAGTGTTGGGGATACAGGGGAAGCATAATATCTCACCCAAACTAAACAAAACCTACATCCAGCTGTATCCATCCTTCAACACATAACGAAGAAACCTTTGGAAATCTTGTACCTCAACCTTCGAAAAGCATCCGTTATATGAGTTATGGCAGTACTCCCGAACTCCCGCTCAAGTACTGGGTGGCGTCGAGGTTATCTAACCAACAACTGCATAAAAGAGATTTTCGATATCGGTGAACTCAGGTATTCCAGAACTGAACGATAAAATTGTGACGACAACACCTCGGAGCTCAACTCCCCGAGACAGTGCCGCAATCCCTAAATGTCAGGAGGCACCAAGAACAATGTTCTCGTCACAAGACTATCGGAAAGATTCCAAGATACCCGCATGATCCTAAAAAAATTGTGAAATTTGAGGAGAGGAAAGTCAAAACTTCTATGTCAGGAGGCCTCACCAGAGCGACGAAGGGACTAGGAGTAAAAATAATCCTACTCTCCGATATATATATAATCCTAGTACTCAAAACATTTCGTTCTAGACTAAACAACGTCAGCCATTCGATCAAGCAGGGGGCTCCTAAGTCGGGGATGGCTCTGGATCGGGAGCTCCTCTCCCGATATGGAATCTCCCGATATGGAGCTGGGGGGGGGGATGTAGTCGGGCCCCGATAGGCTCGCGTGGGCTGCGCGCGGGCTCGTGCGGGCTGCGGCAAAGTGGGGAGACAAGGGACGACGTGGCACGCCCCAGTTGGACAGGAGCGATGGTCAGGTGGCGGCGCGGCGAATGGAGCGAAGGACGGCGCCGGATTTCGAGGACAAGGGGGTTGGCTGCGGCTGGTGGCGGCGGATCCGAGGTGAAGGGGTCTAAAGGTAGGGGAAGAGCTAGGTTTGTCCAAAAATAGACTAGTGTTTGTTTATATAGGGTAGGTGGCTAGGGTTAGGGGGGTTTGAGGCCATTTTTGACCGTACGATCTCAATGGTGCGGCACTGAGCGGAGGAGGGGGGCTGGGCCATAGGTGGGTTGATTGTGATTGTGTAGAAGGCAGAGGGTTGCAGGAGAGAAGAGAGAGAGAGAGAGATCCTGCAGCATTTTCCGGGGACCGAAAACGTCCGACGTGACCGGCTATAGTGCCACTATAGGTTTAACTGTTGGGCTATCAAACGAACTCCGAATGTGATGAAACTTGACAGGCTTTCTATCTACACTATAATAAGACCGCACGCCAACTTTCACCCCATTCTGAGAACATTTTCCAGCCACTTATAAAATAACATTTTGGAGGTGCCACGGGCGCGTGCAAGTGTGTCTGGGCTCAGAACGGACAACAAAAAGAACTAGGAGATCCGTACGGATGCAGGTTTTGAAAACATGCAAATGCAATGCGGATGATGACATGGCAAGATGCCACATGCAAGCGAATGACAAGGTAACAACCGTGAATAACTGGAATACACCTGGCGCATCGGTCTTGGGGCGTTACAACACTCCACCACTACAAGAGGATCTCGTCCCGAGATCTAGGATGGCACCAGGGGAAATAGAAGAGGAAGAGAAGAGGTAAAACTAAGTTGCTTCTTGGACAAAGGAGTGAAACCATGGACCTTATGAGGTTGAACAAATTGAAAGAAAGAATACAACGAAGATGAACAAAGTTGAAAACACTCTGTTAGAAAAGAGGAACAAGGAACATTACTAGAACCTAGTAGGTTGAACGACATAAGAAAAGGGTTGCAATGGACAGGAAGTCCATGCAAGCACTCCGGATGAAATGAGATGTACAAGGAACGATAAAGATCAATTATGACAACACTCCGATTGGAATTGGAAAGCATAGAATATGCACTTGGCAAAATAAAGCACTTGTATGAGACTCCGGTTAGAAGAGGAATGATAGACACAACACTCCGGTTAAACAAGATAGAGAAGGAATAAGAATGATATAATTTGCGCAGCACACCGACTGTAAATGGAAGGAATTGAACAAGAACTTGACAAGATGAGAGGATACTTGATGAAGTCAACAACAGTCTGCCTCCGAAACTATTGAAAGAATGGCACAATGGGTAAGAAAGATTTCAGACAGCACTACTGTTGAGAAGGTAGGCAAACTTGACGGAATGGGAAGAGCGTGAAAAGAGGGCACGACACTCCGATTGAATGAATAAGCAAAGGAAAGAACATGATCTTTGACAAAAAAAAACGATATGACGGTCGAAGAGTGCAACATCACAATGCTTCCGGAATGAACGAATAGAAGCTAAATCGTTGGGAAGAAAGAAAGTAGAAGAAAATGATAACTTATACCACCAATGAATTAGAAAGCATCCTTAGAAAGAAGGATTGAATGGAGTTGTTGAAAATTAAACAACAAAAGAAAAAGGTTGTTGTGGGCTTATGAAAACATCTCGAAATCTTGAGGTGAAATTCTGCCACCAATGGAAAACAATAGATTGGATTGATATGAACAAGGAGACGAGAATTCACTGGGAGGACAATTGAATAACTTGGGTCATTTATGAGCACCATAAATAGCAACAATCCTTAGGGAAAGCTTTAGGTGAAATATAACCCAAGGTAACTCTAATGAAGAGATTGATGGATTTAAGATACCTCATTCCTGACAACTTGTCAAACATGAAACATGAAGGAAACTGTCAAAATGACATAGCACCACCTGAAAACAGAAGATAGAAAGAATTGCACTTCGGAATGCAAGATGAAGAATGCTTTAACTCCCCAAAACAAGACATGTGTTGAGCACCATGTTTATTTTTAGAGTAAAGCTTGGTGGATCTTAACTTTGAGAGAAATCTAGGGGAACAATTGAAGAATGAAAGGAATCCTTGATGAACCACCATGTAGAGCCTCCATGAAGAACTCCGGTAAAAAAATGATGATAAAAAGAAAGAGAAGTTGAAAAGATAAGGTGAAGCCTTGGAATGATTTAGGTGGATCTTCGTGATGATGAGAGCTTGGAACTCCGGGAAAAGAGAAGATGAAACAATTGAAACCGAGAATTTGATGAACCTCCGGAATAAGGAATTGAATTTACTCGATGAAACGAGAATAAGAATTACATTGTGCTTAACCTTCACCAATTTAAATTGATGACAAGCAACGAATCTGGCATACTACTTATTCTCATAGAAAAGGATTAAGATAGTATAGCACCGACTTGGTAAGGTCTTCAACGAACCACCGGTAGGATTTGGAAACAACGAATGAATTGATATGATAACGAAGGATGAGAAATCTTGAATGAACCAACGTAAGAATGGAAAATGAATGTAGCAAAGACACAATTCACCGGGAAGAATTGGAAAACGAATGAAGATACTTGAGGGAATTTAGATACATGAGAACGAAGAGATTACGAGCTGATTAGACAATACTTGAACAATGCACCAGTACGATTTAGAGAACGAGAGCTGAAAGCTGAGAATGAATAATCCTGAGATGATGGGCTCCAAAGAATCAAACCGAAAAGACTCCAGAATTGCTTCAGATGGGAGGAAAGAATTCTCACAATCGAAAATAATTATGAGAAGATGGCATCAAGGTTGAACCACACATCTTTGAGAGAACAGATAAGATTTGGAGGAAAAACTCTTCTTCGGTCTTCAAATGTTGAGAATGATGGTGAGAACCACCATGAATTTGTTGAGGCACTCCGGAATGAAAATTAGAAAGGTTGAACCAATGATGAAAAGAATTTGAAACATCTTGGAGATAGAAATATGACTGATGATAATTCATTCTTATATCAACTTCGAAAAGAATTTGAGAATACCTCCAGAAAACTAGAAGAGCCAGGTAAGATCTTGGGAGAAGACCTGTGGGTTATGGGCCCACTCAAAAGAAACACCTTTGAACGATTACTTGAAAGGGAGATTGCACCGGTTGATTTAAATGGCTCGAATGAGATAACATTCTCAAAATAGCTTGAACAGATTGATAGTGGAGACACAAATCTTCTGAGATATCCTCGGCACTACAGAACAACTGAATATCTTGAGGTGAATAATTAATTGGTGCACCGGAATGAGAAAGCATTTGAACTAAGGAAAGGATATGGTCAATAAAGCTTGAATTAAATCCACCGGAGAAGAAAAGAATGAAGAATAATGAGCATGCAGCTTCCTTGCATCTTCATGAGAATCACCGGGTAAGAACATTGAAAGAAAAGAATGAAGAGACTTCACATGCATAGGATGGATAATTGATTGAGAAATATGAGTCCTTGAAGAAAAAGGGTGGGAAGGTGGGAAAACAATGGCAACTTGGGGACGGATGAAACAAACATCGTTGAGAGAACTTAGAATTAATTTTGCGGATGTTGAAAATGATTGGATCCACTGAAGAGAAACACGTCGGCTAGAAAAATTAACATGACAATCTTGATGATCGAAAGGATTAGCACTTCCGTAGAAATATGAGAACACCGCTTCGAAAAAAAGTTATGGAATCCACACTTGACAATGAAGCAACTCGAATACTAGAAATCAAAACACAACAAAGTATTGGCTTGCAGAATAAGCCGAAAACAAACATATGATAGATCACAAATCATATCTTGTGTCAGTTGGAAAGATATCCTATGAGATACTTGAATTCCCACTTATAAACTGCCGAATCATTCTTGTTATGCAATCAGGTGTTGGGGATACAGGGGAAGCATAATATCTCACGAAAACTAAACAAACCCTACATCCAGCTATATCCATCCTTCAACACATAACCAAGAAACCTTCGGAAATCATGTACCTCAACCTTCGAAAAGCATCCGTTATACGAGTTATGGCAATACTCCGGAACTCCCGCCCCAGTACTGGGTGGCGTCGAGGTTATCTCACCAACAACTTCATAAAAGAGATTTTTGATGTCGGCGAACTTAGGTATTCCAGAACTGCAATGATAAAATTGTGACGACAACACCTCGGAGCTCAACTCCCCGGGACACTGCCACAAGCCCTAAATTTCAGGAGGCACCAAGAACAATGTTCTCGTCACAAGACTATAGGAACGATTCCGAGATACCCACGTGATCCTAAAAAAATCGTGAAATTTGAGGAGAGGAAAGTCAAAACTTCTACGTCAGGAGGCGTCACCAGAGCGACGAAGGGTCTAGGAGTAAAAAGAATCCTACTCTCCGATATATATAATCCTAAGACTCAAAACATTTTGTTCTAGACACAACAACATCAGCGATTCGATCAAGCAGGGGGCTCCTAAGTCGGGGATGGCTCTGATACCAACTTGTAACACCCACAATGCGGCTATATCTCCCACGTGTCGGGGCATGACTTACAGGCATAGCCGCATGGTAGGTTTGTCGCAAGAGGGGTGATCTTCACACAATCTCATGTACTGAATAAGAAAGGGATAAAGAGTTGGCTTACAATCGCCACTTCACACAATACATAAATAATTCATACATCATCCATATACACTCAAAGACCGACTACGGTCAAAATAAAGGAAGACAGCCCCAAATGCTAGATCCCCGATCATCCCAACTGGGCTCCACTACTGATCATCAGGAAATGAAACGTAGTAACGACCCAGATCCTCATCGAACTCCCACGTATGTTTGGTAGCATCACCTCCATTAGCATCATAGGCACCTGCAACTGTTTGGAAGTATATGTGAGTCGCGAGGACTCAGCAATCTCACACCCGCGAGATCAAGACTATTTAAGCTTATGGATAGGGGAAGGTAGTGAGGTGGATCTGCAGCAAGCACTAAGCATATATGGTGGCTAAGATACGCAAATAAGAGCGAGAAGAGAAGCAACGCAACGGTCAAGAAGCTAGAAGTGATCATGAAGTGATCCTCAAACTACTTACATTCAAGCATAACACAAGTCTATGTTCACTTCCCGAACTCCACCGAGAAGAGACCATCACGGCTACACACGTGGTTGATGCATTTTAATTAAGTCAAGTGTCAAGTTCTCTACAACCGGATATTAACAAATTCCCATCTGACACATAACCATGGGCACGGCTCTCAAAATTTTATACCCTGCAGGGGTGTCCCAACTTAGCCCATCACAAGCTCTCATGGTCAACGAGGGATATTCCTTCTGCCCGGAAGACCCGATCAGTCTCGGAATCCCGGTTACAAGACATTTCGACAATGGTAAAACAAAACCATCAAAGCCACCTGACTGTGCCGACAAATCCCGATAGGAGCTGCACATATCTCGTTCTCAGGGCACATCAGATTGTCCAAACTTCCGGTAGGCCAGCCCAGAGTTGCCCCTGGTGGCCACCGGCGGTTGACAGGTTGGACCAACACTCAGAGGAGCACTGGCCCAGGGGTTTAAAATAAAGATGACCCTTGAGTCCGCAGAACCCAAGGGAAAAGGCTTAGGTGGCAAATGTTAAAACCAAGGTTGGGCCTTGCCGGAGGAGTTTTATTCAAGACGAACCGTCAAGGGTTTCCCATAATACCCAACCGCGTAAGGAACACAAAATCAAGGAACATAACACTGGTATGACGTAAACTAGGGCGGCAAGAGTGGAACAAAACACCAGGCATAGGATCGAGCCTTCCACCCTTTACCAAGTATATAGATGCATTAATTAAAATAAGAGATATTGCGATATCCCAACATATCCATGTTTTAACAAGGAACAAACTTCAACTTCACCTGCAACTAGCAACGCTATAAGAGGGGCTGAGAAAAAGTGGTAACATAGCCAAACAACGGTTTGCTAGGAAGGTGGGTTAGAGACTTGACATGGTAAACATGGGAGGCATGATATAACAAGTGGTAGGTAGCGTGACATAACGATAGAGTGAACAACTAGCAAGCAAAGATAGAAGTGATTTCGAGGGTATGGTCATCTTTCCTGCAATTCCGCAAGGAAGAAGAACGAATCCATGAAGAAGACAAACGGACGGAGTCGAACGAATCCTCAAAAACGCGACGTTATCGGAACTAACCCGAAGAAGCAACACCGGAAAGAAGCAAAGAACATGGTAAACAACCATCACATAAACATGGCATGATGCACAACCAAGTATGATGCATGTCCGGTTTAATGAGGCATGGCATGGCAAAGTGCAACAAACAACACTACAAATTAAGTGGAGCTCAATATGCAACGAGTTGCATATTGACGAAACACCACATTTATTATTTAGTTCTCTCGCACTTATGTACCCAACAATATTAAATGTTATTAAACATGGCGAGGGGTGAAGCATATGAAAACTACCTATCTAGGGAAGTCTAAATGAGGCCGGAACAACAAACAGCAATTTCGGTAACTCCTCATATGCATATTTCGAACTAGCTACTGTTCTGCCCTAAACCTAATTTAAGAGTTGTTAAACATGCAAAGTATGTACATCATGTTAAACTATGCATTTTTCTACCCCATTTACATATAAAGTTTGTTTAAAATGGAGCTATGGTTATTTAGTTATGAAATAAAACATTTTAACATGGTATTTGAGCAAATTTAATCAAACAACATTTTAAACATTTTAAACAAGCATGAAAGTTGGATAATATTTATCTACACATATTTCTAAGCATTTTTCATATATGAAGTTTTTACAAAAGATGCATAGTTTGTGAGAAATTAAATGTATGAACATGGGGGTCTTTTCTGTAAAACTGTGTTCTCTGGAATAAATACTAAATCCGTCCAGACGAAAAAAACATGACACGGGCGAAACTTAGATCTGGCCCAACATGCACAAGGGACTGGAAGGGGGTCTGCTCACCCATGGGCCATGGCCCGTTCGGTGTAGGACTGGAGGAGGCCGGATCTTGGGGAAGCAGTCTGGGCATTGGCAGCGGCCCGGCCAGGCGATGGATGAGCGCGCGGTCAATGCGGCTAGGACGAGCGGGCAAGGCAGGGGAGCGGATCCCGTCGGCGGCGCTCGAACGGAGGCCGGTCAAGACGGTCCCGACAATGCCTTGCGGTTGGTGTGGCCCTCGCAGCAGGGACTAGGCGGCGGGAACGACTGGATCCGGGCAAGGGCGTCGGGGACAGATGGATCTTGCCGGGAACGAGGCCATGAGAGGCGGTGAGCCCCTACACCAAAAGTCAGCAGCAACGGTAGGGGTCACAACTATGAGTGCGAGGAGGAATGGGGGACCGGCTCGAGCAGCAAAATGGCCCTGAGGAGGCGGGGAGAAGGCGACTGCAGGCACGGTGCTGCTCCGGTGACCGACAAGGTTGAGGCCGCGAAGGAACAGCGACAGGGTGGCGAGGGCTCTGGATCGGGAGCTCCTCTCCCGATCTGGAGCTCAGGGGGGGGGGGCGATGCAGTCGGGCCCCGATGGGCTCGCGTGGGCTGCGCGCGGGCTCGGGCGTGCCGCGGCGAAGCGGGGAGACAAGGGACGATGTGGCATGCCCAGTTGGACGGGAGCGATATTCAGGTGGCGCGACGAATGGAGCGGCGCCAAGTGGCGTTGAGGGGAGGACGGCGCTGGATTTCGAGGAGAAGGGGGTTGGCTGCGGCTGGTGGTGGCAGATCCGAGGAGAAGGGGTCTGGAGGTAGGTGAAGAGCTAGGTTTGTCCAAAACTGGACTAGGGTTTGTCTATATAGGGTAGGTGGCTAGGGTTAGGGGGGTGTGAGGCTGTTTTTGACCATATGATCTCAATGGTGCTTCACTGAGCGGAGGAGGGGGGGGTAGCTGGCCATAGGTGGGTTTATTGTGACTATGTAGATGGCCGTGGGTTGCGCGAGAGAAGAGAGAGAGAGACCCTGCAGCAGTTTCCGGAGACCGAAAACATCCGACGTGACCGGTAGTGCCGCTATATGTTTAACTGTTGGGCTATCAAACAAACTCCAAACACGATGAAACTTGACAGGCGTTCTATCTACACTATAATAAGACCGCACGCCAACTTTCATCCCATCCCGAGAACATTTTCTGGCCACTTATAAAATAATATTTCGGAGGTGCCGCGGGCGCGTGCAAGTCTGTCTGGGCTCAGAACGGACAACGGAAAGAACTGGGAGATCCGGACGGATGCAAGTTTTGAAAACATGCAGATGCAACGCGTATGATGACATGGCAGGATGCCACACACAAGCGAATGACAAGGCAACAACAACGAATAACTGGAATACACCTGGTGCATCGGTCTCAGGGCGTTACACCGGAGCTGCTCCAATGACGGAACTGTCCATCACAGTGGAGCAGTACCCTCGGTGCCATTTCTAGAGGCCTCAGATCTTCTTCCCTGCCTCTGACAGTCACACCAGCATCACCATCCTCCACATCCAACCCAATGATGTTGAGGTCGACAAGGCTATGCCAAAGAGGTTGTACACTCGTCGCATCACTTTGTTACTCTGCATTCATCTCGATCCCTCTGGGATACCTTGCTATGGAACTACTATGGTACTACTATTCATGCATTTGGTTAGAAGGAGTGGAGCAAAGAAAAACTGGAGGATTTTTTCCTTTGGTGTCTCTTTCGAAGAAAAAACATAGGAATTTTAATATCCACTTGGACGTCCTTTTCAAATTAATATGAATGAAGAACAGGACTAATTGCATTACTGGCATAATAAGATTCTTATTTTTTTCATTTTCACGTGGTTTGACTTTAATTTGACCATGTTTCTCCATTCCTCTATTCTTCCAATTCATGTGAACCAAACACGCAGGTTGACAGAAATCCTATGTTTTCAAATGCTCGGTTTTGCATGTGCATTCCTATCCTATCCCCGTGTTTTTCCTATCCCTGCATTTATAGAATCCTCCAATTCTAAGGAGCCCTTATAGATTTACTTAATTTTCAGATAGGCGTCAAAGAAAACTCTGTGTGTCATGTCCTGCTCCTGCCGTGCCGTCATCCACCCCGCCTGAGGTGCACCATCGATGAAAGCGTTCACTGCAACAAAGATTCCTCATGCAAACTTTCTTTCACTGCCTCAGATCATGTTCCCCATTACCGGCAGCCACGCCAGCTGCATTACCATCACCGACTGAGCAGATTAACGTGAGGACTACACAGTTCTGGAAGAGAGGTCACACTCTTTCGTGTTTGCTTACGTTATACATCGGTTATTATTACCTGCTACTTTATCGTTCAAAATTAAGTTTTAAAATTCTAGTGGGGCACATATCGAGGCAGCAATGAATAGTATCTCTCTACTATCTGGTTCATCCGGGGTCTTCTATGTGGTTCATGTTGGGTTGGCAACAAACAGTAGATGATCCATTGTCTATATTTTTAAACTGAAGCTATAATCTACCTGCTATCATTAGTTTTTGATCTATCCACTCGTTTGCTACCATCAGTCTTGATTTCTGCATGCACCCCTTAGGCCTTACATAATCTGACTATGTTTTGTTATTATGCATGTCGGTTATTGTACACAATCATACTGAACATGTAGAGAAAAAGCAAACACCATTTCGTAGGACTATAATGTCATGTAGACGCCGCTCCATGGTGGGCGAAGTGGGGCCCCCCTCCCGCCATTCTAGATTGTATTCCAGAGGAAGATAACTGTTCAGATGGGGATTCAGAGGGAGCCGACAACTCCTATTTACCACTTGAGATGTTTTCTCTAACCTGGCATGCTGATGTTGGTCATATCGTGCATATGGTGCCTCGCATTACTGACATTATACATCTTATATCTCATTAGCTTAGTTTAGATTTGCTTTGTGTGAATGCCACCTGTTTGGTTTCTATATCATATATGGGAATTATGCAATGCCATCTTCATTAGCCAGGCATCACATACATGAATCATGCAATGCCATCCTGTTTAGTCAGTCATCGTATATGTGAATTGTATCATGCCAATTTTTTTTCATAATGTATTCCATTTGTCAACAATGTTTATAAATTCATCTACTCTTCCTGTGCATTAGCCATTTGAGTCGGTCATGGGAAAATCTGGAGTGAAAACATGGTCTTCTGAGTAGTTAGTGCTACCTGTCGATGCAGATTTCTTGCTGGTTACGGATAGCTCCTCAAAGGGGGATTCAAAGACAGATGACCAGTCGTATTCCCCCCCTGAGGTGCATGCTCTAACTTGGCAGGGTTATATTGCTCATATCATGCATATGGTGTCTTGCATTGCCATGCCATCTGCTTAGATTAGACATGCTTTGTGTGAATGCCTGCTGTTTGCTTTCTATATCAGGTATGTGAATTATGCAATGCCATGTTTTTCAACCACTTATCATATATGTGAATTAAGCACCGCCATGTAGCCACGCATCATATATGTGAATTATCTCGTGCCATATTTTTCATTACGTATTCCATTTGTCGAAAATCTGTGTATATTGAAATACTCTTCATGTGTATCAGCCATTCGAGCCAGTTATGGAAAAATCAGGAGTCAAAACAAGGTCTTCAGAGCAGGAAATGGTACCTGTTGAAGCATATATCTCGATGGTTACAGGTAGCTCCTCAGAGTAGGATTCAAAGACAGATGGCCAGTCCTATATCCTATCGGAGGTGTATGCTCTAAGTTGCAATGTTTATATTTCTCATATCAATCATATGGTGCCTTGCATTGCTTAGTTTAGACATCATATGCACAATATTGAATTCCATCTACTTAGTTTAGAGATCATACATGCGAGTGCCAGTTGCTTAGTATATGAATCAATTATGTCAATTATATCATGCCATCCTGTATACTTAGACAACATGTATGTGAATTATTTCATACCAACCTATTTTAGAAAGACATCATATAGTTTTGTCATGTCATCCTATTTAGATACTCATCACATGTTGAATTATGCCATTATATCATGTTAAGTTATGTGTCATATATCTGAAACTGTGCCATGCTATCCTGTTTAGTTACGCACCATATATGTGAAATTGTGTCATGCTGTCCTGTTTGGTTAGACAACATATATGTGAATTACCACTTCTGTCTATCATGCAATGTCTGCACATTCAATTTCTTTTCTTGTTTATTAGCCATTTGAATTGGAGGGGTGATGGTAGTATCTAAGGGAGCAAACACCCATTCTTCATAAAAGACGGTGCTACCCGTCGATGTAGATAGAACCATGGTTGTACTGGCCCACGAACTAGCCCCACCACACATAATCAAGACTCTTCTAGATTGCACACTTACACCATTGGACATAGAACCAGCTACAACCCATCTAACACCAACCCCAGAGGATAGTAACCCACTTCTAGTTGACACAGCACCATGTCCACCACAGAGTATCCCCACATGAGCAGTTTGTAAAGCAACTGTAGTGCCCAAAGCACGAAGACCACCACAGCAAACCCAAACTCCACATTTAAAGCAGATGAGCAACTGTTCTCAGGTCAGATTCCATAGCTATGGTCCATACTCCTTTGTTATTGCATCACCGTATTTACTCATACCAACTACTTTCGAATTTTAAGGATCCAATTGAAACTCCAATGGTGCAACAGGTATGTTTTAAACCTATTTCTTTAAATGGATTGCTGTTTTAACTTCTTCCTCTATGTTGATTTCAGTTTCAGTTGTATAAACAGTTATGTTCTCATGTGATGCCAATGTTGTGTAGTTTCTCGCACTTATATTCTGTCTATGATGCTATGTCTTAAAAATATATGAGTTGAACTGTGTCTCTATCTTGATTTGGCAATATAAACTAGAATGATATGGACAATACAGTGACCATAGTACATAGATATATGTTTGTTTCATGCTATTGTCATGTCCACCTTACTATGGAACCGGCTTACCAAAATGAGTTTCGTATACTACATGCTAAACCTGTGATGTGTCTGCTTGTTTCTCTTGTAGTATGCGAATAGAATATTGGAGAAGAGCACCCCACTATGCAATGTAGAGAAAGTAATGCAGATAAGGTTCCAGATAGCGAGACAACACTGTTGGTCTCCAAGAAAGGTGATAAAAATGATCTTGTAGATAGTGAGAAAACCCCACAGTCTTGAGTTGATGTAGTGTTCGAGTTACTAGCCAGTACCACTGGCACAAGATCTTCGAACTCGCTGCCTGAATCACTTCGGCTTCTTCAGTCTCAGCTACAAGCTGAAAGGCATCAGTCAGCTGTGCTACGACAAGAAGCCAAAGGACTAAGAAAGTCCCTGCAGAATTCAGATGCATACTTTCTTGTGCAACAGCAAGCACTGGAGGATTTAAGCGCCAAACAAGAGAAAGTTAATAAGCTTGCTAAGCATCTTGCCAGCATTATGGGTACCTAGGATATTGTTTCTTGAGCTCTTCTAAAGTGGTTTCAGTTCTGGACTTGTTTTGCTGCGGCATTTATTTGCACTGGTCGCCAACCACTACTGCAGGATGCTGCTAATGCGACACTACGATCATAGACCCTTCGACGAAACTGTGTGCGATGCAATAATCGCAAACGGTGGTGTAAAAATACCGTCAAAAAAGGTGCAAAACGTTTGTGATGGAGGATGCAACAAACATGGTTTGGATATTAGTTGCGTCTGCGATGCAGGGCACATGGTTCAGTTCAATTTACTGTTTGCGATGAGGAGGAACAAAAGAAACGGGCAGCCAGATGAAGGTGTGTGCGATATACAGCATACGGTTCACTCGGATGAACTGTTTGTGATTAGGCAACACAAAATAAATGGTCAGCCAGATCAAGGTGTGTGCGATATACGGCATGCGATTCACTCGGATGAACTGTTTGCGTTGAGACAAGAGAACAGAAACGATTCAATATATCAAGATGTGTGTGATACGCCGCAAACAGGCCTGTAATTAGAAATGTGTGCGAAGACCGATAATAACACAGATGATTGCTTCTAATAAGACGTATGTTATATGCTCTTTCTACACAACATCTATTGGCCATTGGGGGATGAGCGGGTATCCGGATACACTATAAGGATGCGAAGAGGCATTGTATATCAGCAAGGACTAGTTGTTCCACCAGTAGCTCATGTAAGAGAACACTCAAGTTAAGTGTGCTCAGGCTGGAGCAGCCATCAGATGGGTGACTGGATGGGAAGTTGTGTTGATGTTAAATTAACTGACAGGATGGGTCATAGATGTCAAATTAGATGACTGATATGACCCATCCCATGAGTTAATTTAACCTCGAGATCCTTGTTTTTTAACACATATTAAAGAAGGTCTACAGTTGATCCATCCGACCTGTTTGTGATGGAATAAGCCGTGTGTGTTGTGGGCAAATGCTTGCTAGTATTCAACCGTTTGCAATTGATGAATTCATCACCGACGGGTTCCCTAGTGTGGTCCGTGTTCATTTGATCATCATCTACATCTTATGCTAGCTGGATGTTCCTTCTATGCTAAGTTTCCATTATGGTGGCGTTTTATGAACGCGTCGCCGTTTCCCGCCATTTCCTCTCATGTTTCCCGTCACCCAGCGATATTGCGCATAAACCTTGGCAGTGCGTGACGCACGGAGGTGACAAGCGCAGCCTGTAGCACATCCACCTTTTCCAAGCATGCCAACCCACCAAAGCGCCGCCTCTGCCATCAACCTCATCGACGAGGAAAACAAGCAGGCGCCACGGCTCGTCGAGGCCGAGGCGCTCCCCGGCAACGCGATGGATGACGCCGTGATGTGTGTCATCGCCAGGGTTGAGCAGACCTTTGGCGCATGGCGCTTGAGCCCCGCAGATCACGATACGCATGTCAGCGCCGACAGGCTGCAGCTCGTCGCACAACATGATCGATGGCGCGCCGCAGAGCAAGGTAGGCATGTCCGCACTGATAGGCTATGGCTCACCGCACGGCGAGACCATTGGAGTGCCGCAGAGCAAGAGGCGCGACGCGCCGCACAGCAAGAGCGGATCCATGAGCGCTTTCCTGCTGTCAACATGGCGTCACAACTGGGTACACATCCCGTCAGTACCCCCATTCCTCGCCAGGAGTGGGCAGAGGCCCTTAGCGCCGTACTTGCACCAAAGGCCGACCGTGCCGTACTTGCACCGGATGCCCGCCACGCTATTCGCCTTGTCCGCTGGATGCCAACACACTGGTCCGTAGGCTCGACCGCCTCCTTGGCCTAGGTGTCCACCTAGGTGAAGTAGAGAAACATGGCCGTCGCATCCTCGAGCTGGTGATCTCCGATTAAATAGCCAACTTGGAGCTCGAGATCGCGCTCCAGATGTACCGCGAGTGTGTCGACCGCTTGGACGAACGCCTACGCGAGTGCAGGCAGAGCCAAGAGCTACCGTAGGCAAGGGCTGCTGGTCATTAATACGTCTCCAACGTATGTATAATTTTTAATTGCTCCATGCTATTATATTATCTGTTTTTGATGTTAATGGGCTTTATTTTACACTTTTATATCATTTTTGGGACTAACCTATTAACCGGAGGCCCAACCCAAATTGTTGTTTTTTGCCTATTTCAGTGTTTCGCAGAAAAGGAATACCAAACGAAGTACAAACGGAATGAAACCTTCGGGAACGTGATTTTCTCAACAAACGTGATCCAGGACACTTGGAGTGGGCGTCAAGAAACAATCGAGGAGGCCACGAGGCAAGGGGTGCGCCTACCCCCTGGGAGCGCCCTCCCCCCTCGTGGGCCCCTTGTTGCTCCACCGACCTACTTCTTCCTCCTATATAAGTCCACGTACCCCGCAAACATCCGGGAGCACCATGAAAACCTAATTCCACCGCCACAACCTTATTTACCCAAGAGATCCCATCTTGGGGCCTTTTCCGGAGCTCTGACGGAGGGGGCATTGATCATGGAGGGCCTCTACATCAACTCCATGGCCTGTCCGGTGATGTGTGAGTAGTTTACTTCAGACCTTCAGTTCCATAGCTAGTAGCTAGATGGCTTCTTCTCTCTCTTTGGATCCCAATACAAAGTTCTCCTCAATTCTCTTGGAGATCTATTCAATGTAATCTTCTTTTGCGGTGTGTTTGTCGAGATCCGATGAATTGTGGGTTTATGATCCAGATTATCTATGAACAATATTTGATTCTTCTATGAATGCTTTTATGTATGATTGGTTTATCTTTGCAAGTCTCTTCGAATTATGAGTTTGGTTTGGCCTACTAGATTGATCTTGCTTGCAATGGGAGAAGTGCTTAGCTTTGGGTTCAATCTTGCGGTGCTCGATCCCAGTGACAGTAGGGGAAACGACACGTATTGTATTGTTGCCATCGAGGATAAAAAGATGGGGTTTATATCATATTGCATGAGTTTATCCCTCTACATCAGGTCATCTTGCTTAAGGCGTTACATTTTTCTTATGACCTTAATACTCTAGATGCATGCTGGATAGCGGTCGATGTGTGGAGTAATAGTAGTAGATGGAGACAGGAGTCGGTCTACTTGTCATGGACGTGATGCCTATATACATGATCATGCCTAGATATTCTCATAATTATTCGCTTTTCTATCAATTGCTCGACGGTAATTTGTTCACCCACCATAATACTTATCCTATCTTGAGAGAAGCCACTAGTGAAACCTATGGTCCCCTGGTCTATTTTCCATTATATAAGTTTCAAATCTATTTTATTTTGAAATCTTTACTTTCAATCTATATCATAAAAATACCAAAAATATTTACCTTATTATTATTATTATTATTATTATTATTATTATTATCTCTATCAGATCTCACTCTTGCAAGTGGCCGTGAAGGGATTGACAACCGCTTTATCGCGTTAGTTGCGAGGTTCTTATTTGTTTGTGTAGGTAAGAGGTGACTCGCGTGTGGTCTCCTACAGGATTGATACCTTGGTTCTCAAAAACTGAGGGAAATACTTATGCTGCTTTATTGCATCACCCTTCCCTCTTCAAGGGAAAACCAACGCAGTGCTCAAGAGGTAGCAAGAAGGATTTCTGGCGCCGTTGCCGGGGAGATCTACGCCAAGTCAAGACATACCAAGTACCCATCACAACTCTTATCCTCCGCATTACATTATTTGCCATTTGCCTCTCGTTTTCCTCTCCCCCACTTCACCCTTGCTGTTTTATTCGCCCTCTTTTCCGTTCGCCTCTTTTTCGCTTGCCTCTTGTTGCTTGTTGCCCTTATGGCTTTACCAAAAGGTGTTGATCCTCACCTTAGAAGGTTGGAAGAAATCGAAAACAACGTTAGAAGTTTTATGTCCTTGCAGTTTGAGCATAATAATTTCTTTAGAAACGAGCTTAAAGAACAAAAAGGTTTCATCACTTTCATGAATAAAGAGCTCGATGATATGTCTAAGGAATTTTATCGTTTGAAATCTCAGTTTGCTCATCATGAAAAATTAATTGCCCAAATTTCTGATAAGCAGGCCACTCTAGTTAATAAGATGGCTGCTAAACCAGAAGAGTTTGATAATAAAGATGAAGATCTAAAAGTTATTGATGTGTCCCCTATTAAATCTTTGTTTTTCAATATGAATCTTGATAATGATGGGACTGAAGATGAGTCAACTTTAGTTAGAAGGCGTCCCAAAAATTCGGAGTTTTTAGATCTTGATGCAAAAATTGTTAAAAGTGGGATTCAAGAGGTTAAAACTTTAAATAGCAATGAACCCACTATCTTGGATTTCAAGGAATTTAATTATGA
This sequence comes from Triticum urartu, assembly GCF_003073215.2. Classification (NCBI taxonomy): domain Eukaryota; kingdom Viridiplantae; phylum Streptophyta; class Magnoliopsida; order Poales; family Poaceae; genus Triticum; species Triticum urartu. The sequence continues at coordinate 257,298,246 of NC_053023.1, forward strand.
TAATTGCTCTTTGATAGATTGTATTTCCTTGTTGCAATCTGTGCTAAATTCTATTCATGCTTATAGTCAAAATAAAGCTTTTAGTAAACATATCGTTGATGCTTTGATGCAATCTTATGAAGAAAAACTTGACTTGGAAGTTTCTATCCCTAGAAAACTTTGTGATGAGTGGGAACCTACAATAAAAAATAAAATTAAATATCATGAGTGTTATGCTTTGTGTGATTTGGGTGCTAGTGTCTCCACGATTCCAAAAACTTTGTGTGATTTGCTAGGTTTCCGTGATTGTTATGATTGTTCTTTAAACTTGCATCTTGCGGATTCCACTATTAAGAAACCTATGGGAAGGATTAATGATGTTCTTATTGTTGCAAATAGGAATTATGTGCCCGTAGATTTCATTGTTCTTGATATAGAGTGCAATCCTTCATGTCCTATTATCCTTGGTAGACCTTTACTTAGAACGATTGGTGCAATTATTGATATGAAGGAAGGGAATATTAAATTCCAATTAACATTAAGGAAAGGCATGTAACACTTCCCTAGAAAGAAATTTAAATTACCATATGAGTCTATTATGAGATCCACTTATGGATTGCCTACCAAAGATGGCAATACCTAGATCTATCTTCCCTTTTATGCCAAGCTAGGAGCGTTAAACGACAGCGCTTGTTGGGAGGCAACCCAAATTTATTTTTATTCCTTGCTTTTTGGTCCTGTTTAGTAATAAATAATTTATCTATCCTCTGTTTTGGTTGTGTTTTTTGTGTTTAATTAGTGTTTGTGCCAAGTAGAACCGTTGGGAAGACTTGGGGAAAGTCTTTTTGATCTTGCTGTAAAAAAACAGAAACTTTAGCGCTCAAGAGAATTGCTGCCATTTTTATTTGGAAGGTGATATTTAGTTAATTCGTTTTGCAGATGATTAATAGATAAATTCCTCACGTCCATAAATTTATTTTAGAATTTTTGGGGTTCTAGAAGTTTGCGTTAGCTACAGATTACTACAGACTGTTGTTTTTTTGACAGATTCTGTTTTTCTTGTGTTGTTTCCTTATTTTCATGAATATATGGCTAGTAAAAGAGTTTATAAACCATAAATAAGTTGGAATACAGTAGGTTTAACACCAATATAAATCAATAATGAGTTCATTACAGTACCTTGAAGTGGTGTTTTGTTTTCTTTCGCTAACGGAGCTCACGAGATTTTCTATTTTCAGTTTTGTGTTGTGAAGTTTTCAAGTTTTGGGTAAAGATTTGATGAATTATGGAACAAGGAGTGGCAAGAGACTAAGCTTGAGGATGTCCATGGCACCCCAAGGTAATATTCAAGGACACCAAAAAGCCTAAGCTTGGGGATTCCCCGTAAGGCATCCCCTCTTTTGTCTTCGTCTATCGGTAACTTTGCTTGGAGCTATATTTTTATTCACCACATGATATGTGTTTTGCTTGGAGCGTCTTGTATGATTTGAGTCTTTGCTTTTTAGTTTAGCACAATCATCCTTTCTATACACACCTTTTGAGAGAGACTAACATGATTTGAAATTTATTAGAATACTCTATGTGCTTCACTTATATCTTTTGAGCCATATAGTTTTTGGTCTAGTGCTTCACTTATATCTTTTAGAGCAGGGCGGTGGTTTTATTTTATAGAAATAATTGATCTCTCATGCTTCACTTATATTATTTGGAGAGTCCTTTAGAACTACATGGAAATTTGCTTTTAGGAATAATATAAAAACTTCTATAGAAGTGCATTGAATACTATGAGAAGTTTGATACTTGATAATTGTTTTGAGATATGTAGATGGTGATATTAGAGTCATGCTAGTTGAGTAGTGTTGAATTTGAGAAATACTTGTGTTTAAGTTTGTGATTCCCGTAGCATGCACGTATGGTGAACCGTTATGCGATGAAGTCGGAGCATGATTTATTTATTGATTGTCTTCCTTATGAGTGGCGGTCGGGGACGAGCGATGGTCTTTTCCTACCAATCTAACCCCCTAGGAGCATGCGCGTAATACTTTGTTTTGATAACTAATATATTTTTCAATAAGTATGTGAGTTCTTTATGACTAATGTTGAGTCCATGGATTATATGCACTCTCATTCTTCCACCATTGATAGCCTCTCTAGTATCGCGCAACTTTCGCCGGTACCATAAACCCACCATACACCTTCCTCAAAACAGCCACCATACCTACCTATTACGGCATCTTCATAGCCATTCCAAGATATATTGCCATGCAAATTTCCACCGTTCCGTTATTATGCCATGCTTCATCATTGTCATATTGCTTGCATGATCATGTAGTTGACATCGTATTTGTGGCAAAGCCACCGTTCATAATTTCATACATGTCACTCATGCATCATTGCACATCCCGGTACACCGCCGGAGGCATTCACATAGAGTCATATTTTGTTCTAAGTATTGAGTTTTAAGTCTTGAGTTGTAAGTAAATTAAAGTGTGATGATCATCATTATTAGAGCATTTTCCTAGTGAGGAAAGGATGATGGAGACTATGATTCCCCCACAAGTCGGGATGAGACTCCGGAAGAAAAAAAGGAAAAAAAGAAAAGAGGCCAAAAAAATAAAAAAGAAGGCCCAAACAAAAAAATGAGAGAAAAAGAGAGAAGGGACAATGTTACTATCCTTTTTCCACACTTGTGCTTCAAAGTAGCACCATGATCTTCATGATAGAGAGTCTCCTATGTTATCACTTTTATATACTAGTGGGAATTTTACATTATATAACTTGGCTTGTATATTCCAATGATGGGCTTCCTCAAAATTGCCCTAGGTCTTCATGAGCAAGCAAGTTGGATGCACACCCACTTAGTTCTTTTGTTGAGCTTTCATACACTTATAGCTCTAGTGCATCCGTTGCATGGCAATCCCTACTCACTCACATTGATATCTATTGATGGGCATCTACATAGCCCATTGATACGCCTAGTTGATCTGAGGCTATCTTCTCCTTTTTGTCTTCTCCACAACCACCATTCTATTACACATATAGTGCTATATCCATGGCTCACGCTCATATATTGCGTGAAAATTGAAAAAGTTTGAGAACATCAAAAGTATGAAACAATTGCTTGGCTTGTCATCGGGGTTGTGCATGATTTAAATATTTTGTGTGGTGAAGATAGAGCATAGCCAGACTATATGACTTTGTAGGGATAACTTTCTTTGGCCATGTTATTTTGAGAAGACATGATTGCTTAGTTAGTATACTTGAAGTATTATTATTTTTATGTCAATATTAAGCTTTTCCCTTGAATCTTTCGGATCTGAACATTCTTGTCACAATAAATAAAAATTACATTGAGAAATATGTTAGAAAGCATTCCACATCAAAAATTCTTTTTTTATCATTTACCTACTCGAGGACAAGCATGAATTAACCTTGGGGATGCTTGATACGTCTCCAACATATCTATAATTTTTGATTGCTCCATGCTATTATATTATCTGTTTTCGATGTTAATGGGCTTTATTTTACATTTTTATATCATTTTGGGACTAACCTATTAACCGGAGGCCCAACCCAGATTGCTGTTTTTTGCCTATTTCGGTGTTTCGCAGAAAAGGAATATCAAATGAAGTCCAAATGGAATGAAATCTTCGGGAACGTGATTTTATCAACAAATGTGATCCAGGAGACTTGGAGTGGGCGTCAAGAAACAATCGAGGAGGCCACGAGGCAGGGGGCACTCCTACCCACCCTGGGCGCGCCCTCCACCCTCGTGGGCCCCTCGTTGCTCCTACGACCTACTTCTTCCTCCTATATAAGTCCATGTACCCCAAAAACATCCGGGAGCACCACGAAAACTTAATTCCACCGCCACAACCTTCTGTACCCAAGAGATCCCATCTTGGGGCCTTTTCCGGAGCTACACCGGAGGCGGCATTGATCACGGAGGGCCTCTACATCAACTCCATGGCCTCTCCGATGATGTGTGAGTAGTTTACTTTAGACCTTCGGGTCAATAGCTAGTAGGTAGATGGCTTCTTCTCTCTCTTTGGATCTCAATACAAAGTTCTCCTCGATTCTCTTGGGGATCTATTTGATGTGCTTGTCGAGATCCGATGAATTGTGGGTTTATGATCCAGATTATCTATGAACAATATTTGATTCTTTTCTGATTTTTTTTGTGTATTATTGGTTTATCTTTGCAAGTCTCTTCGAATTATCAGTTTGGTTTGGCCTACTAGATTGATCTTTCTTGCAATGGGAGAAGTGATTAGCTTTGGGTTCAATCTTGCGGTGCTCGATCCCAGTGATAGTAGGGGAAACGACACGTATTGTATTGTTGCCATCGAGGATAAAATGATGGGGTTTACATCATATTGCATGAGTTTATACCTCTACATCATGTCATCTTGCTTAAGGCGTTACTCTGTTCTTATGAACTTAATACTCTAGATGCATGCTGGATAGTGGTCGATCTGTGGAGTAATAGTAGTAGATGCATACAGGAGTCGGTCTACTTGTCACGGACGTGATGCCTATATACATGATCATGCCTAGATATTCTCATAATTATTCGCTTTTCTATCAATTGCTCGATAGTAGTTTGTTCATGCACCGCAATACTTATGCTATCTTGAGAGAAGCCACTAGTGAAACCTATGGCCCCCGGGTCTATTTTCCATTATACAAGTTTCCAATCTATTTTATTTTGCAATCTTTACTTTCATCTATATCATAAAAATACCAAAAATATTTATCTTATTATTATTATCTCTATCAGATTTCACTCTTGCAAGTGGGCGTGAAGGGATTGAAAACCCCTTTATCGCATTGGTTGCGAGGTTCTTATTTGTTTGTTTAGTTACGAGGTGACTCGCACATGGTCTCCTACTGGATTGATACCTTGGTTCTCAAAAACTGAGGTAAATAATTACGCTGCTTTACTGCATCACCCTTTCCTCTTCAAGGGAAAACCAACACAGTGCTCAAGAGGTAGCAGTCATGGTCTCATGGATGCATTTTATTTTGTTGAGTCATTTCAACATGGATAGCTATGTATTAACAGCAATCATAGTATTGCTCTGTTTATTCCTCTGTTTCAATGTGTGTACTCTATTTGCCGTTCTTATATGTTCTGTTTCAATGTGTGTATATACGCTTTCTATTCTCTATATGTGGATGATAAGAGATAGATCCAAATTAGTATAAAAACAGATAGAAAATGGAATTCATAATATATATATATATATATTAATTGTTCATTAGTTCATCACAGAATATATATATATATAATTTAATCACATATACATGATGATACTTGACTACTATGTACAATGCATAAAATTGAAAACAAACAATACTAAAACCAATCTTATCAGCCCACCGGGGCCAGTATACCGGCAGCCCCTCGCCAGCAGCTCCGTGGTGTCCGGCGTCTTCCCAGTGCAGAGGGAGTACTTCGCCTCCTCCGCCTCGCAGCGCTTGATGTACCAATCTGCCTCTTGCTGGTGGACACGCACGAACGATCTTGCCATTTTGTTGGGCGCCCACCGGAGCTCCTCGTCGGTGGCACGCTGGAGCTTATCAGCCCACCTCCATGCAGCGCCGAGGCGCCCAGCGCCTATGACCTTCCTCGCGAAGTACCCGTCTTCATACACCTCCTCGGCACGACGACGTGCCCGCCCCAAAGCTCCACTGCCTCCTTTTTCCAGGCGGCATCACGGGCTTCACAGGCCGCCTCATACCTGGCTTCCTCCTCTGCCATCTCCTTCTTGAATGCCACTTACCTGGCTTTCTCGGCCGGTGGCAGTGACTTCCACAGACAAATATTGTATGGGCCCCAAAACCAATCCAAAGTTGGGGTGTCCGGCGCAACCTCGTCCGACGGCGCGTAGGGGTCCTCGTCGCTGCTATTCGAGTGAGCGTCCTCGCGAGGCGGCGACTGATACGTCTCCAACGTATCTATAATTTTTGATTGTTCCATGCTATTATATATTCTGTTTTGGATGTTTAATGGGATTATTTATACACTTTTACATTATTTTTGGGACTAACCTATGAACCGGAGGCCCAGCCCAAATTGCTGTTTTTTGCCTATTTCAGTGTTTCGCAGAAAAAGAATATCAAACGGAGTCCAAACGGAATGAAACCTTCGGGAGCGTGATTTTTGGAAAAAACGTGATCTAGAGGACTTGGAGTGGACGTCAATCAATCAACAAAGAGGCCACGAGGCAGGGGGCGCACCTACCCCCCTAGGCGCGCCCTCCACCCTCATGGGCCCCTCGTGGCTCCACCGACCAACTTCTTCCTCCTATATAGACCTACGTACCCCCAAACCATCGGAGAGCACCATGAAAACCTAATTCCACTATCGCAACCTTCTGTACCTATGAGATCCCATCTTGGGGCCTTTTCCGGCGCTCCGCTGGAGGGGGCATTGATCACGGAGAGCTTCTACATCAACACCATAGCCTCTCCGATGATGTGTGAGTAGTTTACCTCAGACCTTCGGGTCCATAGTTAGTAGCTAGATGGCTTCTTATCTCTCGTTGAATCTCAATAGAAAGTTCTCCTCAATCTTGTTGGAGATCTATTCGATGTAACTCTTTTTGTGGTGTGTTTGTCGAGATCCTATGAATTGTGGGTTTAAGATCAAGTCTATCTATGAACAATATTTGAATCTTCTCCGAATTATTTTATGTATGATTGGTTATCTTTGCAAGTCTCTTTGAATTATCAGTTCGGTTTGGCCTACTAGATTGATCTTACTTGCAATGGGAGAAGTGCTTAGCTTTGGGTTCAATCTTGTGGTGCTCGATCCCAGTGACAGTAAGGGAAACGACACGTATTGTATTGTTGCCATCGAGGATAAAAAGATGGGGTTTATATCATATTGCTTGAGTTTATCCCTTTACATCATGTCATCTTGCCTAAGGCGTTACTCTATTCTTAGGAACTTAATACGCTAGATGCATGCTGGATAGCAGTCGATGTGTGGAGTAATAGTAGTAGATGCAGGCAGGAGTCGGTCTACTTGTCACGAACATGATACCTATATACATGATCATGCCTAGATATTCTCATAATTATTCGCTTTTCTATCAATTGCTCGACAGTAATTCATTCACCCACCATAATACTTATGCTATCTTGAGATAAGCCACTAGTGAAACCTATGGCCCCCGGGTCTATTTTCCATCATATTAATCTCCCATCAACAAGCAATTTCTTGCGCCGTTTATTTTGCTGTCTTTACTTTTAGTATTTATCATAAAAATACCAAAAATATAATATTATCTTCTCTATCAGATCTCACTTTTGCAAGTAGCCGTGAAGGGACTGACAACCCCTTTATCGCGTTGGTTGCAAGGTTCTTATTTGTTTGTGTAGGTGCAAGGGACTTGAGTGTGGCCTCCTACTGGATTGATACCTTGGTTCTCAAAAACTAAGGGAAATACTTATGCTACTTTGCTGTCACCCTTTCCTCTTCAAGGGAAAACCAACGCAATGCTCAAGAGGTAGCAAGAAGGATTTCTGGCGCCGTTGCCGGGGATTCTACGCACAAGTCAAGACATACCAAGTACCCATCACAAACTCTTATCCCTCGCATTACATTATTTGCCATTTGCCTCTCATTTACCTCTCCCCACTTCACCTTTGCCGTTTTATCCGCCCTTTTTATGTTCGCCTTCTTCCCGTATGTATCTTTCTTTGTGTTTCCATGTGCCTTATATTTGCTTGCTAAAAATCTATTGATATTGATCCACTTAAAGTGTTCTACTTGGATCATCTTCGATCCTTATGCGCTCGTGCTGAAACTCCAACTAGCCTAGTTGATGGGAAATCTTTAGATGAGCATGCTCATTTTGTGCATTACCATTTGTCTGAAAAAGGGAGAATCTTATGGGATCAAATAAACAGATTGCTATGTTAGGCTTGGAATCTTTGTGAATTTTGTGATCTTACTTGTTGCTCTAAGAACCCTAAAAAACACCTCCCCTACCTATGTGAGTTTAATGATAATGAAATCTTATCTTCTTATGCAAAGGGTGTATATAGTTACTACAATATCGAACAAATTGAAGAATTTGTTGCTTTTAAGGGTGCTTATGAAGTTGCTTCTTTGATTGAAAAGTATGATATTACTCTCTATGAATCTGAAAATTTTGACATACTTAAATATTGCTATGAAAACTATGCTCATAATGTCTATGTCAAAGAATTTATTGAAAGAATGATCGTTGCTTCGGAAGAAAATAATGATATGCATGAATCTATAGATAATTATGATTCCGATGATTTGATAGAAATATCCCTTGATGAACATGATGCTTGCTATTCTTCTGGCTATGATGCCAATATTTATGAAGATGAATTTGCTATAGTTCCTTATGTTAAACATGAGATCATTGCTATTGCACCCATACTTGATAGTTCCTTTGATGAAAAGCATGATTGTAATGATGTTATTATAAATTATCTTAATGACAATTGTGTTAATGATATGCAAAACCTCAAGCTTGGGGATGCTAGTTTTGCTATGACTACTATTTGTTGCAATGATCATGATTGGGGTGATTCTTCTTTTGATCTTGAAAATTTATTGAAGCCCCATGATGAATATGAGATTGATGATAATGTTTGCAATAATATTGAAAGTGGGTTTGGAAGAGTGTCAACTTTAGATCCCACATATCTGGAGAATGTTCGATCTTATGAAGTTTTTGATAAAAGTGGGTTTGGAGAGGTCATGACTTTAGTTAATGTTAATCCCACTATTTCGAAAGAGTGTCAACTTTGCATGCATGTGGATCATGTTGACAATATTTTATGTGATAGCTATATTGTTGGATTTTCTTATGATCCTACATGTAATTATTATGAGAGAGGAAAATATGGTTGTAGAAATTTTCATGTTACTAAATTTCCTCTCGTTATGTTGAGATTGCTTTTGTTTCTTTCCTCTTCCTTGCATATGCTAGTTTTTGTTTGTTATGATAATTTGTTTGCCTATAAGATGCCTATGCATAGGAAGTATGTTAGAATTAGATCTGTTTTTCACATGCTATATGATGCTCTCTTCGTGTGTCAATTCCTATGTTTCATGTGAGCATCATTAAAATTATCAATACCTAGCTAGGGGCGTTAAACGATAGCGCTTGTTGGGAGGAAACCCAATTTTATTTTTTGTTTCTTGATTTTTGATTCTGTTTAGTAAGAAATAATTAATCTAGCCTCTGTTTAGATGTGGTTTTATGCTTTTAATTAGTTTTTGTGCCAAGTAGAACCTTTGGGAAGACTTGGGGAAAGTCTTTGCGATCTTGCTGTAAAAAACAGAAACTTTAGCGCTCAAGAGAATTGCTGCCATTTTTTATTGGAGAGTGATATTTATTTAATTATTTTTGAAGATGATTAATAGATAAATTCTTCACGTCCAGCAATTTATTTTAGAATTTTTGGGGTTCCATAAGTGTTCGAAACCTAGAGATTACTATAGACTGTTCTGTTTTTGACAGATTCTGTTTTTCGTGTGTTGTTTGCTTATTTTGATGAATCTATGGCTAGTAATAGAGTTTATGAACCATAGAAAATGTGGAATACAGTAGTTTTAACACCAATATAAATAAATAATGATTTCATTACAGTACCTTGAAGTGGTGGTTTGTTTTCTTTTACTAACGGAGCTCACAAAGATTTTCTTTTAAGTTTTGTGTTGTCATGTTTTCACGTTTTGGGTAAATATTTGATGGATTATGGAACAAGGATTGGCAAGAGACTAAGCTTGGGGATGACAAAGGCACCCCAAGGTAAAATCCAAGGACAACCAAAAGCTTAAGCTTGGGGATGCGCCGGAAGGCATCCCCTATTTCGTCTTCGTCTATCGGTAACTTTACTTGGGGCTATATTTTTATTCACCACATGATATGTGTTTTGCTTGTAGCGTCTTGTATGATTTGAGTCTTTGCTTTTTAGTTTATCACAATCATTCTCTCTATACACACCTTTTGAAAGAGACACACATGATTCGGAATTTGTTAGAATACTCTATATGCTTCACTTATATCTTTTGAGCTATATAGTTTTTGCTCTAGTGCTTTACTTATATCTTTTAGAGCACTGTGGTGGTTTTATTTTATAGAAATTATTGATCTCTCATGCTTCACTTATATTATTTTTAGAGTCTTAAACAACATAGTAATTTTCTTTAATTGAGAAATTAATCCGAATGTGATAGGCATCTAAGATGAGCATAATAAAAACTTCCATATTGAGTTCATTGAATATCATGAGAAGTTTGATACTTGATAAGTGTTTTGAGATACAAAGGTGGTAATATTAGAGAGTTGAGTAATTGTGAAATTGATAAATACTTGTGTTAAGGTTGACAAGTCCCATAGCATGCACATATGGTAAAAGTTGTGTGACAATTTTGACACATAAGGTGTTCTTTTATTGCTTTCCTTATGAGTGGCGGTCGGGGACGAGCGATGGTCTTTTCCTACCAATCTATCCCTCTAGGGGCATGCGTAGTAGTACTTTGCTTAGAGGGCTAATAAACTTTTGCAATAAGTATATGAGTTCGTTATGACTACTGTGAGTCCATGGATTATACGCACTCTCAACCTTCCACAATTTTCTAGCCTCTACGGTACTGTGCATTGCCATTTCTCGCCTTGAGAGTTGGTGCAAAATTCACCGGTGCATCCAAACCCCGTGATATTATATGCTCTATCACACATAAACCTCCTTATATCTTCCTCAAAACAGCCACCATACCTACCTATCATGGCATTTCCATAGCCATTCTGAGATATATTGCCATGCAACTTTCCACCGTTCCGTTTATTATGACACGCTCCATCATTATCATATTGCTTTGCATAATCGTGTAGTTGACATCGTATTTGTGGCAAAGCCACCATTCATAATTTTTCATACATGTCACTCCTGATTCATTGCATATCCTGGTACACCGCCGGAGGCAATCACATAGAGTCATATTTTGTTCTAAGTATTGAGTTGTAATTCTTGAGTTATAAGTAATAAAAGTGTGACGGTTATCATTACTAGAGCATTGTCACATGTGAGGAAAGGATGATGGAGACTATGATTCCCCCGCAAGTCAGGATGAGATTCCAGACTAAAAAAAAAAAAGAGGCCAAAGAAAAAAAGGGGAGAAGGCCCAAAAAAATGAGAGAAAAAGAGAGAAGGGACAATGTTACTATACTTTTTTACACCTTGTGCTTCAAAGTAGCACCATGATCTTCATGATAGAGAGTCTCCTATGTTGTCACTTTCATATACTAGTGGGAATTTTTCATCATAGAACTTGGCTTGTATATTCCAACGATGGGCTTCCTCAAATGCCCTAGGTCTTCATGAGCAAGCAAGTTGGATGCACACCCACTTATTTTTCTTTTTGAGCTTTCATACATTTATAGCTCTAGTGCATCCGTTGCATGGCAATCCCTACTCCTCTTATTGACATCAATTGATGGGCATCTCCATAGCCTATTGATTAGCCGCGTCAATGTGAGACTTTCTACATTTTTGTGTTCTCATAACCCCCATCATTATACTTTATTCCACCCATAGTGCTATATGCATGGCTTGCGCTCATGTATTGCGTAAGGGTTGAAAAGGATGAAGCGCGTTAAAAAGTATGAACCAATTGCTCGGCTTTTCATCGGGGTTATGCATGACGAGAACGTTTTGTGTGATGAAATTGAAACATAGCCTAACTATATGATTTTGTAGGGATAAGCTTTCTTTGGCTATGTTATTTTGATAAGACATAATTGCTTGGTTAGCATGTTTGAAGTATTATTGTTTTTATGTCAACATTAAACTTTTATCTTGAATCTTTTGGATCTAAATATTCATGCCACGTTAAAAAAATTACATTGAAAATTATGCTAAGAAGCATTCCACATCAAAAATTCTTATTTTATCATTTACCTACTCAAGGATGAGCATGAATTAAGCTTGTGGATGCTTGATACGTCTCCAAGGTATCTATAATTTTTGATTGTTCCATGCTATTATATATTTTGTTTTGGATGTTTAATGTGCTTATTTATACACTTATATATTATTTTTGGGACTAACCTATTAACCGGAGGCCCGTCCCAAATTGCTGTTTTTTTGCCTATTTCAGTGTTTCACAAAAAAAGAATATCAAACGGAATGAAACCTTCGGGAGCGTGATTTTTGGAACAAATGTGATCCATAGGACTTGGAGTGGACGTCAAGTAATCAACGAGGAGGCCACGTGGCAGGGGACACGCCTACCCCCCTAGGCGCGCCCTCCACCCTCGTGGGCCCCTCGTGGCTCCACCGACCTACTTCTTCCTCCTATATATACCTATGTACCCCCAAACCATTGGAGAGCACCACGAAAACCTAATTCCACTGCCGCAACCTTCTGTACCCGTGAGATCCCATCTTGGGGCCTTTTCTGGCGCTCCGTCGGAGGGGGCATTGATCACGGAGGGCTTCTACATCAACACCATAGCCTCTCCGATGATGTGCGAGTAGTTTACCTCAGACCATTGGGTCCATAGTTAGTAGCTAGATGGCTTCTTCTCTCTCTCTTTGAATCTCAATACAAAGTTCTCCTCGATATTCTTGGAGGTCTATTCAATGTAACTCTTTTTGCAGTGTGTTTGTCGAGATCCGATGAATTGTGGGTTTATGATCAAGTCTATCTACGAACAATATTTGAAACTTCTCTGAATTCTTTTATGTATGATTGGTTATCTTTGCAAGTCTCTTCGAGTTATCAGTTTGGTTTGGCCTACTAGATTGATCTTTCTTGCCATGGGAGAAGTGCTTAGCTTTGGGTTCAATCTTGCGGTGCTCGATTCCAGTGACAGTAAGGGAAGCGACACGTATTGTATTGTTGCCATCGAGGATAAAAAGATGGGGTTTATCTCATATTGCTTGAGTTTATCCCTCTACATCATGTCATCTTGCCTAAGGTGTTACTCTGTTCTTATGAACTTAATACTCTAGATGCATGCTGGATAGCGGTTGATGTGTGGAATAATAGTAGTAGATGCAGGCAGGAGTCAGTCTACTTTGTCGTGGATGTGAAGCTTATATACATGATCATGCCTAGTTATTCTCATAATTATTCGCTTTTCTATTCATTGCCCGACAGTAATTCGTTCACCCACCGTAATACTTATGCTATCTTGAGAGAAGCCACTAGTGAAACCTATGGCCCCCGGATGTATTTTCCATCATATTAATCTCCCGTCAACAAGCTATTTCTTGCGCCGTTTATTTTGCTTTCTTTACTTTTAGTCTTTATCATAGAAATACCAAAAATATTATCTTATCTTCTCTATCAAATCCTACTTTTGCAAGTGGCCATGAAGGGATTGACAACCCCTTTATCGCGTTGGTTACGAGGTTCTTATTTGTTTGTGTAGGTGCAAGGGACTTGTGCGTGGCCTCCTACTGGATTGATACCTTGGTTCTCAAAAACTGAGGGAAATACTTACGCTACTTTGCTGCATTACCCTGTCCTCTTCAAGGGAAAACCAACGCAGTGCTCTAGAGGTAGCAGCGACTCCTCATCAGCGTGTGGGCAGACCGGCGGTGCCATGGCAGAGATTTGAGAGAGGGACCGAGAGAGGCTGAGAAAATGGAGGATGTAGATGAGAATGCAGGCGGGACGACATGAGCAAGGTAGTATTTATTGGCGGTCGGAATCTAGATCGACGAGGACAGAACACATGTCGGTCTCCGGAATTTACGAGTACCGTAGTTTGAATTACACACGATTCCTGCAGCAAAATCCGTGTGTGAAGATAATAGCAAAAATCCGTCTATGAACATAATAGCTGATGGTTTCCAATGCAGAATCGTCTCTTATTAATGATCCCCGCCACTCATCTACCAAACCTCGATCCGCGAGATAGAGTGCCAATCGTGTGGGGGCCGGTTGTCTTGCCACATCTTTACATCTTCTTATTTGAACAACAGATATTTACACCGTCTGATGATTTTTTTAACTCGCACACAAGTACACAAAAATATGATTTTTCAAACCGTTAAGGTTACGCGTTGCATGTAGATGTAGTTCAAATTTGAATTACGGTCATTAAATGGCTAGAAAATCACTTAAATGTCTTTAAAAGGTCAAATGACCCCTGAAATTTTCCAAATTTTCACATGATAGTTGTATTAGTGCATGTTAACCATAGAAAAAATTTGAAGGCCATATAAGGAAGCTATCTCCCGATCGTCATCAAACATTCATTGTTCACTCTCGGAACCACGAACCTTCTAGTGAGTTGCTCCGGTTTGCGAGGGGTGTGTGTCCAACAAACAGGCCAATTTTTTTACCACATCATCTTGGTGGCATGACATTACATCAAGCAAGGTTTCAGGTTTTTTTGATCATTTTTAAATTTTTTGGAATTAAAATGCCATGGCACTCCATGGATGTGCCCATGCCGTGAGACCAATACGTTTGAAAATTTCTTCTAATTTACTGCACATGGAATTTGTCAGCGTTCTGGGAATGGGGGTCCCCAGACTTGCCTGCCTGCGGCCCACGGTGTGGCTTTGCTAGCAGGCCTGTATGGCCCATCTTCATCAACAAGGAATCAAGACCCTCGCGAGGGGCCAAGCCTCGCGAGGCGGATGACACAAGACCTCCTCAGGAGCGGCCTTGCCATGCTGGCTCGTGAGGGGTGGAGAGTTCAAGGACGGGCAAACCTCGCAACGTTCTCATGACGTAAGCCATGACGATTGAGACCAGGCGGGCACCAGTGCGCGCAGCGTCCTTGTTTCCTCTTTGGTGCTAAGGGGGCAAGCACAGGCGCAGAGTACCAAGGCATCAAGCAAAGGTTTCCATATTGGTGCAACGAGACCAAGACTAGAAGGACGACAAGACGGAGGTCACCGTGGAGACCAAGACGGCGTCACCACCAGAGCCTTTGGCAGGCGAAGACTGCTTTTGTCAGGATAGCTTGTACTAGCTGTCCCATTTCAAATTGGTTGTTGTTGGCTCCCTTCCTGCTCAATTTTTGGGGAGAGGACCAGGGCCTCTATAAATAGGACTAGCCACCACCATAGTAGAGGAGGGAATATCCACCACATCCTTGGCGGCACACCCACCAAGCACAAGAACACCTCAACCTCAGGAGGCTGTTCTTCCCCTTGTACTGTTCGCCCTCATCCCAAGAGGCAATCCACCACCACCACCACACTGGAGTAGGGTATTACACCACAACGATGGCCCGAACCAGTATAAATCTTGTGTCCTTTGTGTTACGAGTTCATCGAGTTAGTTCGTGAGATATATGCTAAGTTAGGATGTGGATCGATAGGGGGGGGAGATCTTCGTGCGCACCCCAGTGTTCGAACCTTAAGGGTTTTGCTGGAACCCGTGATCTGACATTTGGCATGCCAGGTAGGGGTGCGCCGGAGTCTTCCTTCCGTCGGCTCGCGCTCCACCATCTCCACGCCCGCTCCCCATGGTGGGCGGCCCTCCAGCTGGATCTACCGGTGCCCACGGCAGCCCTCGGGGGCTCCGAGACCTTGCCCCCGCCTTGCGGCAGTTGTAGTGGCCACCCAAGTTCAAGCCGGAGATGCCGCCACGCTACAACGGCGCGGCGGACCCGTCGGCTTTCCTGCTAGCATAGGAGGAGGCCGTCCAGGAAGCCGAGGGCAACGACAAGATCATGGCCACTGGTTCCCAATGGCCCTTATGGGAGCGTCGTGCGCCTGGATCGTCCACTTGCCGGAGTCTTCTGTCGCCACTTGGGAGGAGCTGCGCAGCCTCTTCATCACTTGCTTCGGGGAACCGGCGACCCCCGTCGTCGCAGCTCTTCTCGGTGGTTCGCAAGCACCACCCTCAGATCGGCACGTCAAGCCGTACCTTCGCCAGATCGGCGTCGCTTCCAAGTGCCTGAGGGCTCCGCCTGGCTGGGCCGTGGCTGAGGCCAACCTCATCTTCGACTCGAAAGACCATCCCGCCTCCACCGTCGGTTTGGGTGCGCTCCTGATGGTGTGCGCACCAACCATCTACCACGTATCCATCAGAAAGACGCCCGTCGACGGCGGCGCCGGCCTCAATGTGCTCTCCGTTGAGGCCTTCAGCCTCCTTCACGCACCGTTCGAGCGACTCCGCCCCAGCAAGCCCTTCTCGAGAGTTGGCGGAGGCCCCACCGGCTCCGTGGGGAAGATCCGCCTCCCCGTGACCTTCGGCACGCGCGACAACTACCGCACCGAGCTCATCGACTTCGACATCGCCCGCATTGGCCTTCCATACAACGCCATCCTCGGGTACCCAGCTTTGGCCCAGTTCATGGCAGCAACCCATCCCGCTTAAAATCTCATGAAGATGCCAGGGAGCCAGGGTGTCCTCACCATCAAGGGGGACGCCAAGAAGGCCCTGGCGGCGCTCAAGCTCGCCCTCAAGGCCGCCGCGACAACATGACCCACCGACGCGGATACCTCCAAGGCCAAGGGAGCCGTACCAACCAAGAAGAAGCAATTCTTCACTCAGGCCAAGGCAGAAACCAAGCAAGTGTTGGTCGAGGAGGATGGGTCCTCAGGGGCAACATTTACCATAGGCGCCAACCTCGAGCCCGCTCAGGAGGAGGCGCTAATGAAGTTTTTGCATGCAAACAAGGGAGTGTTCGCTTGGGAGCCCGATCAGCTGGTACGGGTCCCAAGAGAAGTAATAGAGCACCACCTGAAGGTGTGCCCCAATGTACGCCCTGTGAAGCAGGAGGCAAGGCGGCAGTCCATGCAGAAGCAAGCTTTCATCGTCCAAGAAACCCGCAAGTTGGAGGCTGCGGGTATCATTCGCGAGGTTCGATACCCCGAGTGGCTGGCGAACCCCGTCGTCATCCCCAAGAAACATGGGAAGGAGGGGATGTGTGTCGACTTCACCAACCTCAACAAGGACTGCCCCCAAGATCCGTTCCCGCTTCCATGCATCGACCAGATCGTTGACTCCACCGCCGAGTGCGACTTGCTATGCTTCCTGGATGCGTTCTCAGGATATCACCAGATCAAGATGGCGGTAGAAGATGTGGAGAAGACGGCCTTCCTGACCCCATGTGGGGTGTACTGCTACACCTGCATGCCGTTCGGGCTGTGCAATGCAGACGCAACCTTCCAGCGACTCATGCACATCGCCTTTGGGCGGCAGATCGGGAGAAACGCTGAAGCCTACGTCGACGACATCGTAGTGAAGTCTCGGGAGGCGGGGACCTTGATCCAAGACCTAGAGGAGACCTTTGAAAGCCTTCGCCAGGTGGACTTGCGGCTCAATCCGGAGAAATGCGTGTTTGGCGTCCCCTTCGGCAAGCTGCTGGGTTTCTTGGTGTCCCACAGGGGGGATCGAGGCCAACCCAGAGAAGGTGAAGGCCATTGAAGACATGAATCCACCACAGACCCTCAAGGAAATGCAGAAGTTGGCTGGTCGGGTGACTGCGTTGGGGCGCTTCATCTCCAAGCTGGGAGAGTGCGCCCTACCCTTCTTCAAGCTGATGAAAAAGAAGGGCCCGTTCGAGTGGACCCCGGAGGCCGACCAAGATTTTGAAGACCTCAAGAGATACCTAACCAGCCCTCCAGTGATGGTGGCGCCACGACCTCGTGATCCCCTAGTGCTCTATCTTGCCGCCACCCCGTACTTAGCCAGCACGCCCCTGGTGGCGGTTCGGGAAGAACACCAAACCAAGGGCGCATCGCGCCATGCCACGCCTCCAGCAGGGATGACGCAAGACCAGAAGGGCGCCACAAGGGCCGCAGCAGCGGCGGCAAGGGATTAGGTTCGACAGGACGACGCCCCTACACCCACGGAGACTTCGGCAAGCGACCAAGCATCGGGGGCTCTACCCCCTCAGGAGTCAACCCAGCTACCAGAACACGCAAACCTCGTCAGTACGCCAACCCTTGTTGAGCACCCGGTATACTTCGTCAGCACGGTGTTGCGGGACACACGAGCGCGGTACCCCATGCCTTAGAAGCTCCTACTCGCACTCCTAGTAGCCTCGCGAAAGCTGCAACACTACTTCCAGGGCCACCCCATCAAGGTCGTCTCAGCTTACCCATTGGAGAGAGTGCTCAGGAGCCCCCACTCTACTGGAACGGTCGCTGAATGGAACATCGAGTTGCAAGCATTCCAGCTGGAGTTCAGTACTACCAGGGTCATCAAGGGGGCCGCGCTCGCTGATTTCGCGGCAGAATGGACAGATGCCCCGGCACTTGAAGAAGGCGAAGACTGGTCCCTCTCGCCGGGAAGCGAGGCGCCTGACGGCTGGGTCATGTATTTTGATGGTGCCTTCGCGTGCCAGGGCGCGGGGGCTGGAGCAGTACTCATCTCGCCCACTCAGGACAAGCTCTACTACGCTATGCAACCCTGCTTCTAACAAGGCGAAAAGGTCTCCAACAACATTGAAGAATACAAGGGACTCATAGCCGGCCTGAAGGCTATGGCGGCGCTGGGAGTAAAGCGTCTCACTATCAGGGGCGACTCACAGCTCCTCGTCAACTTCTCCAACAAGGTATATGAGCCGAAAGACGAGCACATGGAAGCATATCTCACGGAGGTGCGCAAGATGGAGAAGCATTTTTTGGCCTGGAGTTGCAACACGTGCCCCGTGGCACCAACAAGGAAGCAGACGACATCGCCAGAAGGGCATCAAAGCGTCAGCCCCAGGAGCCTGGCATCTTCGAGGAGCGGCTCTTCAAGCCATCAGCAACACCGCCGATTTCAAGAACAACTCAGCCTCGGGAGGAACTCCCGCAGCCACCTGCCTCAGGAGCCCCAGCCTGTGGCCCGACCTCAGGAGCGCGTCTACTCCTGGCGCTCGAGCCCCGGGAGGGATGCTGGACCAAGGAATTCAAGGAATACCAGATGCAAGGGGCGTTGCCAGAGAAGGAGGAGGACGCGGAGCGCGTGGTCTATCAGGCCACGACATACTGCATCCAGGACGGTTAGTTATACAGAAAGCGGCCAAATGAAGTTACACTGCGTTTTATCTCCAGGGAACAGGGGAAAGAGCTGATAGCTGACATACACAGCGGAGACTATGGGCACCACTCGTCGTCGCGAACCCTCGTGGGCAAGGCATTCCGAAGTGGATTCTACTAGCCTACGATGCTCAACGACGCGGCTGAGCTGGTGAGGTCCTGCGAGGCCTGCCAATTCCATGCCAAGCAGATTCGTCAGCCAGCTCAGGGCCTCCAGACCATCCCACTCTCATGGCCGTTCGCGGTCCGGGGGCTGGATATTCTCGGCCCATTCCCTCGGGTGCCTGGGGGCTATCGATACCTCTACGTCGCCATCGACAAGTTCACTAAGTGACCAAAGGTTGAAGCCGTATGCGCCATCCCATCTGGCTCTGCAGTCAAGTTCATCAAGGGCCTCATGAGCCGTTTTGGGGTCCCCAACCGCATCATCACCGATAACGGCTCGCAGTTCACTAGTAATCTCTTCAAGTCATATTGTGCTAACCTTGGAATGCAGATCTGCTACGCCTCAGTAGCACACCCCAGGAGCAATGGCCAGGCCGAACACGCCAACGCGGAGGTTCTGAAGGGCCTCAAGACCAGGACCTTCAGGAAGAAGCTCGAGGCATGTGGCAAGGGCTGGCACGATGAGCTCCAGTCTGTGTTGTGGTCGATTCGCACCACCGCGACCAAGCCAACGGGCGAAACCCTGTTCTTCCTTGTCTATGGAGCAGAAGCAGTCCTCCCTCATGAGGTCGGGTATCGCTCCGCATGGGTCCTGGCGTTTGATGAGACGCAGCAGGACGCCATGCGGGGGATGGACCTCGTGCTAGGGAGTAACGACGCCGTGAAGCTGCACTACGGGCGGCAAGATACCAGCAGGCGCTGCGGCGGTACCACTGCCGCAGTGTCCGCTCCAAGACTCTTGAGGTGGGTGACCTCGTCCTGAGGCGGGTGCTCTCCAGGGAGGGGCTGCATAAGCTCTCGCCCATGTGGGAGGGCCCGTTCAAGGTCGTCCACGTCTCCAGGACTAGCGCCGCGCACCTGGAGACACAGGACGGGGTACCCGTCCAGAACGCTTGGAACATGCAACACCTCTGGAAGTTCTACCCATGAAGAAAGGCCCAGTGCTTGTGAAGAAGGCCTAGTGCCTGTGAAGAAAGGCCCAGTGCCTGTGAAGCAAGGCCCGGTGCCTGTGAAGAAAGGCCCAGTGCCTGTGAAGCAAGGCCCCGTGCCTGTGAAGAATCGCCTCCCGTGACACTCTCACGTAATAATGAGTGGAGCTGTACATGCCCCGGAGCCTCAGGAGAGCCGCCCTTGGGCCTCGGGGGCTCCCTCCCACGCCGAGTGGCAGCACTTAGCTCCGCGCTGGTGAGAAGACGTCGAAGACTAGACTAGGTGCCGGACGCGGATTTTAATTTGCTTTCCGAAGTTCGCTCTCCCCTCTATTACTTGAAATTTGCTTTCTGGTATCTCTTGCTGGTCCAGTTTTATCGCTTTCTGCCTCCGTTTCTACCTTCGCCTCTTTGGTCGATCTAAACTCTCCCTTGCGTCCCTCGCGAGGGGGCTGAACAGATACCTTCGTGAGCTTCCTCCTTCTGTATTTTCACAAGGAACCCTCGTTTGAGCCCACAAGCTGGCGCACCTCTCCTTGTCCGTGCCCCATGGGCATTGCGATGCAAAGCACTGAGTCGAGGCCAGCGGTGCCTATAACCAAACCCCGGGTGAGCGATAAACCTCTTACAAATTTTTTGCAGTTCCTAAGCGCATAGAAGGTCAAGGAGGCCTCGACAAGCACAAGGAAGCGAGCGCCTCGTGAGGAGGAGGTCACTCAGAACAAGTCGAGCTAAGTTATCCCTACATAAAATGATAATGTTATGAGACGACACAGGAACGGCAAACATAACATAACGATTGAGATCATAGTTCGATACACGCCCCTCCGGGGCCCACTCTGGTTTCTTTCTGATGCAGGAAGGGAAAGAAGAACAAAATAGAAGTGGCGCCTACAGCGGTTCACGGGAGCAGGCCCCAGCGCCCTCCTGAGCTCAGCTAGACCCCTCCTCGCGCTTAACAGAGGTGCGATGATGAGACGACCCGCCATCGTCTTCGAAGTGGGCACGGCAGCGTGGCGGCTGGTTGTAGCCGCCACTGCTGGAGCTGTCGCTGGGGGAAGAGCTGCCATAGCCGGACAAGACGTGGTCGGCACCAAGGGCGGGCTCGCTCTCATCCTCGTCGCGGCCATCCTCAAGCCCGATCATCTCCTCGCCGTCGTTCACTTTGGGGAAGCACCCGACGCGGCGACCATCTTCCCCAAACACCCTCACATAGAGGGTCGCGTCGCCATCGTACTTGAAGTGAAGGGTGCGCCGCCTGCCCAGGCCGCACGCGCGGGCGAACGTCTGCCAACCGCGGGCCAGAGCTACATTGCCCACAACGGAGACCGCGACCGCAACCCAGGAAGCCCTGCTGCAGCTGCCATCTGCCTGTAGCCAAAGCCCGCCAGGACCTGAGGCTGGCAACTCGTCAATGAAGAAGCGCGGGAGCTGGAGTCAGTTGCTGGCCAGGTTCTCTGACCAGACGACAAACTCCGGCAACGTCTCTGCCGAGTGGTAGCGAGGTCGGGGAGGCCGCGCGACCACGAAGCTTCCCCCTCCATGAACGGGACGACCTCAACCGGAGCGGCCCCTGCCCCGCAAAGCGGCATCACCGCGGCCCCTCGGAGCTGCGGTGGGGGTTGCGGTGTGCTCGCGGGGACGTCCGCATCCACGCTTGGGCACCGGGGAGCCAGGCCCCTCGCGAGGGGCCTTTCCCTTCTGCGCGGCGGTGAACCTCCTCGACGGCGCCATTGGTGGCAGGAGAGGAGCAAGGAAGGAGGATAAGCAGAAGAGGAAGAGGAAGCATGGGCGACGGGGGCTCCGCCCCCTCCCATTTATACGAGGAGAAGGCCAACCAGCACCCCCCACGATTACAGGTAATGATGGTTTTCCTTGCATGTTCCAGGGACATGTCACGTCGGGCAGTTGCCGAGGCAGCATGGGGAAGCGAAGATGCCCGCGTCCAATCAAGCGCCACACGTCGACCGAGGCCGTAGGCTATTGGGGCCCGCGGTGCTCCGCACTTGAACCTTGGCTTCACCTCGAAGCCAAGCCCGAGCCCGCCTTGGGCCCGGGGGCTACTGTCGGCGTTCTGGGAACGGGGGTCCCCAGACTTGCCTACTGATACGTCTCCATCGTATCTATAATTTTTGATTGTTCCATGCCAATATTCTACAACTTTTATATACTTTTGGCAACTTTTTATACTATTTTTGGGACTAACATATTGATCCAGTGCCCAGTGCCAGTTCCTGTTTGTTGCATGTTTTTTGTTTCACAGAATATCCATATGAAATGGAGTCCAAACGGGATAAAAACTGACGGAGAATTTTTTGGAATATATATGATTTTTGGGAAGAAAAATCCAGGCGAGACGATGCTCGAGGGGGCCACGAGGCAGGGGGGCACGCCCCAGGGAGGCAGGCGCGCCCTGGGCCCTCGTGTCCACCCCGTAAGGCAGTTGATGCCCTTCTTTCGCCGCAGGAAAGCTAATATCCGGATAGAGATCGTGTTAAAAGCTTAGCCTAATCGGAGTTACGGATCTCCGGGAATATAAGAAGCGGTGAAACGGCAGAATCTGAGAACGCAGAAACAGAGAGAGATAGAGAGACAAATCCAATCTCGGAGGGGCTCTCGCCCATCCCATGCCATGGAGGACAAGTAACAGAGGGGAAACCCTTCTCCCATCTAGGGAGGAGGTCAAGGAAGAATAAGATGAAGGGGCCCCCTCTCCCCTTTTCTTCTGGTGGCGCCGGAACGCTGCCGTGGCCATCATCATCACCGCAATCTTCACCAACAACTTCACCGCCATCATCACCAACTCTTACCCCCTCTATGCAGCGGTGTACCTCTCTCTTACCCGCTGTACTATCTACTTAAGGATGGTGCTCAACGCTATATATTATTTCCCAATGATGTATGGCTATCCTATGATATTTGAGTAGATCCGTTTTGTCCTACGGGCTATTTGATGATCAAGATTGGTTTGAGTTGCATGTTTTATTATTGGTGCTGTCCTATGGTGCTCTCCATGTCGCGCAAGCGTGAGGGATCCCCGCTGTAGGGTGTTGCAATAAGTTCATGATTCGCTTATAGTGGGTTGCGTGAGGGACTGAAACACAAACCCGAGTAAGGGGGTTGTTGCGTATGGGATAAAGAGGACTTGATGCTTTAATTCTATGGTTGGGTTTTACCTTAATTATCTTTAGTAGTTGCGAATGCTTGCTAGAGTTCCAATCATAAGTGCATATGATCCAAGTAGAGAAAGTATTTTAGCTTATGCCTCTCCCTCAAATAAAATTGCAATAATGATTACCGGTCTAGTTATCGATTGCCTAGGGACAAATAACTTTCTCGTAACAACAAGCTCTCTACTAAAACTAATTTAGTTGTGTCTTTATCTAAACAGCCCCTACTTTTTATTTACGTGCTCTTTATTATCTTCCAAACCTATCCAACAACACCTACAAAGTACTTCTAGTTTCATACTTGGTCTAGGTAAAGCGAACGTCAAGCGTGCCTAGAGTTGTATCAGTGGTTGATAGAACTTGAGGGAATATTTGTTCTGCCTTTAGCTCCTTGTTGGGTACGACACTCTTACTTATGAAAAACTGTTGTAATCCCCAATACTTGTGGGTTATCACCTACCTGCGACCCACGGCGTGGCTTTGCTAGTAGGCCTGTACGGCCTATATTCATCAACAAGGAATCTAGACCCTCGCGAGGGGCCAAGCCTCGCGAGGCGGACGACACAAGACCTCCTAAGGAGAGGCCTCGCCATGCTGTCTTGTGAGGGGCGGAGAGTTCAAGGCCAGGAAAACCTCGCGAGGTTCTCGTGACGTAAGCCATGATGATCGAGACCAGGCGGGCGCCAGCGCGCGTAGCGTCCTTGTTTCCCCTTTGGTGCTAAGGGGGCAAGCGCATGCGCGGAGTACCGAGGCATCAAGCAAAGGTTTCCATATTGGTGCAACGAGACCAAGACCAAAAGGACGGCCAGACGGAGGTCACCGTGGACCCGAAGACGGCGTCACCACTAGAGCCTTTGGCAGGCGAAGACTGCTTTTGTCAGGATAGCTTGTACTAGCTGTCCCCTTTCAAATTGGCCGTTGTTGGCTCCCTTCCCGCTCAATATTTGGGGAGAGGACCAAGGCCTCTATAAATAGGACTAGCCACCACCATAGTAGAGGAGGGAAGATCCACCACATCCTTGGCGGCACACCCACCAAGCACAAGAACGCCTCAACCTCAGGAGGCTGTTCTTCCCCTTGTACTGTTCGTCCTCAGCCCAAGAGGCAATCGACCACCACCACACTAGAGTACGGTATTACACCACAATGGTGGCCCGAAACAGTATAAATCTTGTGTCCTTTGTGTTACGAGTTCGTCGAGTTAGTTCGTGAGATCTAGGCTAAGTTAGGATGCAGATCGATAGGGGGGAGATCTTCGCGCGCACCCCAATGTTTGAACCTTAAGGGTTTTGCCGGAACCCGTGATCCGACAGAATTAACTCGCACAAAAGTACACAACTATGATTTTTGAAATCGTTTGGTTAGGCGTTGCATGTAGATGTCGTTCAAATATTAATTATGGTCATTAAATGTCTAGAAAATCACTTAAATGTCTTTAAAAGGTCAAATGACCCCTAGAATTTTCCAAAATTTCACATTACAGTTGTAGTAGTGCACGTTTGACGTAGAAAAAAATTGAAGGCCATAAGAGGAATCTATCTCCCGTTCATCATCAAACATGCATTGTTCCCTCTCGGAACCATGAGCCTTCTAGTGAGTTGCTCCGGTTTGTGAGGAGTGTGTGTCCAAACTTTCGTCAAAAATGCCAATTTTTTTTACCACATCATCTTGGTGGCATGACATTACATCAAGCAAGGTTTCAGGTTTTTCTGATCATTTTTTAATTTTTTTGGAATTAAAATGCCATGGCACTCCATGCATGTCCCATGCCGTGAGACCAATATGTTTGAAAATTCCTTCTAATTTACTATACTTGGAATTAACTCGCACACAAGTACAAAACTATGATTTTTCAAATTGTTTTGGTTAGGCGTTGCATGTAGATGTAGTTCAAATTTGAATTATGGTCATTAAAGGGCTATAAAATCACTTAAATGTCTTTAAAAGGTCAAATGACCCCTAGAATTTTCCAAAATTCACATTACAGTTGTAGTAGTGCATGTTCCACATAGAAAAAATTGAAGGCTGTAAGAGGAAGCTATATATCTCACGTTCATCGTCAAACATGCATTTTTCCCGTTCGGAACCATGAGCCTTCTAGTGAGTTACTCCGGTTTGTGAGGGGTGTGTGTCCAAACTTTCGTCAAATATGCCGATTTTTACCACATCATCTTGGTGGCATGACATTACAGCAACCAAGGTTTCATGTGTTTCTGATTTTTTTTACTTTTTTGGAATTAAAATAGCATGTCACTCTATGCATACATATGCATGTGTCCATGTCATGAGACAAATATGTTTGGAAACTCCTTCTAATTTACTGCACATGGAATTAACTCGCACACAAGAACACGAATATGATTTTTCAAACCGTTATGGTTAGCCGTTGCATGTAAATGTAGTTCAAATTTGAATTATGGTCATTAAATGGCTAGAAAATCACTCAAATGTCTTTAAAAGTTCAAATGACCCCTAGAATTTTCCAAAATTTCACATCACAGTTGTAGTAGTGCACGTTCAACGTAGAAATAAATTGAAGGCAGTAAGAGGAAGCTATCTCCCAGTCGGCATCAAACATGCATTGTTCCGTCTCGGAACCACAAGCCATCTAGTGAGTTGCTCCGGTTTGTGAGGGGTGTGTGTCTAAACTTTCATCAAACATGCTAAATTTTTTACCACATCATCTTGGTGGCATGACATTACATCAACCAAGGTTTCATATGTTTTTAAATTTTTTAATTTTTTGGAATTAAAATGCCATGTTACTCCATGCTTAATTGTGTCATAGCCATTAGACCAATATGTTTGAAAATTCCTTCCAATTTACTGCACATGGAATTAAATCACACACAAGTATACAAAATATGAGTTTTCAAACCGTTATGGTTAGCTGTTGCATGTACATGTAGTTTAAATTTCAATTACAATCATTAAGTGGCTAGAAAATCACTTAAATGTCTTAAAAGGTCAAATGACCCTTGAAATTTTCCAAAATTTCTCATACATTTAAAACACCATCCATTGCCACTTTACTCCAAATTCGTCTTTCATAGCTAATAAAAAATATCTACAATATCACACATAGTTGTTTTCTAGGAACCGTTTGCGATGAAAATATCTGGTTCTATTTAAGTCTCCCTCCTTAAGCTTCGTCGACTCGTCTGCTCCAGTGCCGGCAACCCCCGAATCCACGAATCTCGATCCCCTTTCCCGCACCCCCTTCTTGCAAAGATGACGCCGTGGAAACGCTTCAAGAAGGCCCATACAATGGCCGCGTCCCTCCCGAGCACCGCTGCCGGCGCCGAGAGCGCGGCCGCCTATGTCGAGAGTACCGCCGCATCCGCATTGAGCGCGACCGCTTCCGTTGAGAGGGTGTCTATGGCAGCCGATAGGGCAGCTGCAGCAGCCGAGACGGCTGCACCTACTGCTGCGACGACGGCTGCAAACACCGAGAGTGCTCGAGCTGTCGTCTGTGCCGCTGATGTCGCCCTGGCCCGGGTCAAGGCCTTCCACGCCAAGATCTAGGATGCACACTCCAAGATATTCTAGGACACCTCGGACTCTAGCATGCAACCCACGTCTGAAAAGGTGGCAGTGGCCATGGAGCACCTGCTTCCTCATGAGGTCGTCGAGCGGGAGCTGGAGATGCAGGAGGCGGCGGAGATCGAGTAGCGCCGGGAGGAGGTGCGCGTGGCCGAGGTCGAGGTAGAGAAGAGTCTATCCATCGAGGAATCGGCGGTGGAGTACCAACGCGAGCTCTGGCACAATCACTACTACGAGTACTATAACCTTCAGGTCGGCGCCGAGGACGAGGATGAGGACGACAATGAGGACGCGGTCGACTTCAGCAGGGGGACGCGGACTACACCAACGGCGGATGTCGCGAGGACAAGTCATCGATGTCTGATCTCACACCGTCCCGACGGCGGATTTGTTAAAATTATGCGTACTTAGGCTTTGTTTTTAATGCTGTTCTTTTGTTAGAGCAATGTTTAGGTTAACTGGCTCTGTTTAATTACTAAAATTGCTTGATTCAGTTAGTGTGGTATGTCTGTTGTATGCTTTTTGTGTGCCCAAATTAGCATGCGATGTTAAATTATGCAATGACATACCTGGGGAAATTTCCGCCACAATTTGAATTATCAAACTCATCCCCTGCGCGTAAAGCATAAGAATCATTTGTGATGCACACTATCGTTCAAAGTGAATGGTCCGGCGGCACCGCGCGCGAAGTTTCCCTCCACATTTCCAAAATTTTGGCCTACCACCAAAATATCTACCCCCGCCCCCTCCCCCCTTCCCCACCCCCTTTTCTCCCGACCACAAGCCACATTTCCCCTATTTCCTCCTTCCTTCCTTCCAAAGCTATAGCCGCTTCCTCGCTCTGGTCGTCTCGCATCCTACCGCCGGGGTCCCCATGGTCTTCTTCAAAGACCTCTCCAATGGTTCCTCCTCTGGCGATGACTCCTTCACCACCCGGGTATGCCTCTCTTCTGTCTCTTGGGATATGACTTGGAATGAAGGATTTTTACCTGGCGGTCAATTTGAGTCATTTCTTCCTCTTGTAGCTCCCTAGGATCATCAGTGGCAACGAATGGAGCGGGATGGCTGAAGATCTATCTGCTTGTTGTCACCATCAATCTCCATGTGTGAAGCTAGTTGCGTTTGAATTTCTCGACAGTGGGAGGAAGTTTTTGGCATGTGCAGAGAAGGTCAGACCCTCTTTCTTTGTTACAAATCATTTGTTAGATGTGATTCATACACTGTGATGGTCCCAACCTATTCATACCACACCTTCAATCAAACGCATCCTAAGACAGTGTCCCAGTTTATACCTAGTATCATAAATTGTTGCCATCTCATCAGCGGTGCCATTGGAGAATTATTTGTCACCGCATCAACAGTTTGTGCAGCCAACTTTGGTCCACACATCCGAGCAGCCAAGCAATAAAATACTAAATCTTTATGGCACGAAGGAACTGGGCATCGGAGCAACTACGTGCTCCGGAGTCTGGGTCCCTGATTTTTTCCGCTGCATCGGCTCACCACTATAGGGCACCGGTGCGAGACGTAGCAACAGTTGTCTTTACCCTAGTTTTAGCATACATCATGGACAGCCTTAGTGCTATTTGTTCTATGTCACTAAATTTGTGCATGTACACACCTATTAGCATCAATTTGCTGTCATCCAAACACGGTCACTATGTTGTTGCAGTTATAATTACCTTCCTCATAAAATGTTCAATTTGTTATTTATTGTACATGAGTAAGAACTTGTAGCGTTGTTGTAGTTAATTATAGCTTCTGATGTTCCAGAATTTGGTTGTTGTCTCAGTAGCAATTAATTCATTTGCACATTGATCTTTTTGAGAAGATATGTCATAATTAACATGTTTCTTTAGTTTCTCAAAATAAGCATTGGTGATTTTCTATGTTGCTATAAACCCATTTCCCCTACAATTGTTACTAATTTAGTTTTAAATATTATAGGATGAACGGAAGTGTTCTTACTTGGAGTGAGTTGATCAAGAGTGGCCACAGTCTTTGAAGATGTGCCTAGCGAAGCTCTGGAGCATGTATGAGGAAGAGAACAGACATAGGCTTAGAGAAACTGTTGTCAACGCTGAAGAATATTTGAAGATGCGGGTAAAAAGTTGAAGGTGGAGAATGAGCTCAGATTTTTTAAATCAAAATTTGCTAAGATGGTGTTGGCAAAGGTGGAGGCACTTTCCCAGTTGGCCCATGGAAAACAGGTTCTTACTGAACTGAAAGCAGAGGTGGATAAGATGAGTCTGGATGATCTCGATTAGGGAAATCAATATATTGTTCTTATGAAGTTGAACTAGCTATATGTTGTACTGTGTTGTTTTCATGTAGCTATCTTACTGTGATTTTATAATATATTTATGTGCCTGATATGAAATTGGCAAACAACTGTTCGATATGAAATGTGAATTTGTGTAATACTGGAGTTATTAATTCTAAACTAATAAACCTGCTAAATGTGTCATGGACCTTTGCAAACGGTTCTAGCAGTAAAAGCGCTTGCGATGGATAGCCCAATGCCACACAATTTTCTTCATCAAATCGTGTGTGATGTAGTTGATAAAAGTAAACAATTAACCAAGGTAGACCGTGTGTGATAGTTACACCTTTCACACACGAGCCTACACATAAAATTATGTGGGATGTACATATGAACAGAAACGTTTTCCCTGGATTGACTGTGTGGGATGTACATAAGTATGGAAATGTATTCCTTGGATTGACTGTGTGTGATATACATACCTACGGAAATGTTTTTCTGGGATTCACTATGTGGGATGTACATACCTACAGAAATGTTTTTCTGGGATTCACCGTGTGTGATGTACATACCTACATAATTGTTTTTCTTGGATTCACCGTGTGGGATGTACATACCTACGGAAATGTTTTTCTAGGATTCACCGTGTGGGATATACAAACCTACGGAAATGATTGGGTTTCGATGCCTCGCCTGACCGCACATGGCCCCAGCCTGTGTCCTAGGAGGGCCAATCCCCGACGATTTCTGGGTCGTGTGGGAAGGACCCCCTATCACCCACACTCACTTGGCGATGGTTCCAAATGCCATCATGGAAAGGGGTTAAAAACCGTTTGTATAACACCGATGCATACTAGTGAACTTTGACAACCAGTGTATTTGATATGCTTCTTTGTTCCCTATATTTGCACTGGTGGTGAACTTTGATGCCCAGTGGATGTAATATGTGTAATAGTCATGACAGACTAGCGTAAATTGCTTGCTTATTTATTTCCTTGTTGTCTTGTTTATTTGTTTGCTTGTAGTCAGGGCAGTTCTTTTTCTGCGGTTTACTACTGGCCGCAATAACATATTTTTTTAAACTAGGCCACAATAACCATGGGCTAGACATTTACTATAGTGACCCTGGGCCTCCTACGGGTCGTAGAAACAATTGGCCTTCTACAGGCCGTAGAAACAATGGGCCTTCTACGGACCGTATGATCGATTGGCCAAACATAGGCTAATAACGGACCGCATTATGGGCCGTAAAACGGGCTAGAGTTGGAATCATCCGTTCATGGGCTGACCAAGGACCATCGTTAATCGGCCGTATTTGAGGATGCTATGAAAACGGTCCAACGGATTAACGGACCACAAATGGGCCAAATGTAACCACAGGCTGAATTTGGCCCACAAGCAGAAAGGCCAGTAACAGGCCGTAAGTAACTGAATGCTGGAAATGAGCCCAAGAATAAATGGGCCCTGAGAAGGCCGAAAGATAACATGGTCTTGAAACGGCCCAATGGAATAATGGGCCGTTAATGGGTATAAAGCGATATACTCTTTATTACGGGCCAGTTTCACCATGGGCCGTTAATGGGCCAAGAGTTACAATGTGCCTCATATGGGTGGAAAGACATCATGGGCCATACATGGGCCGGAAGTTACAACGGGCTAGAATCATATTGGACAGCCCATATGACGCTACTGGGCCTATTCCAGATAGGCTGTAACGGGCCTTGGGTTAGCGGGCTGTAAATGGGCTATTTGCAAACATGCCGTTAACACGCTTTTCATGGGCCGACCCGCTATCTTTTGACCAAGTCAAATGGGCTGACCTTTTCAGAGGAATGGGCCTCTGTTGGGCCATGCCACGTGTCGACGTATCATTGGTGCCTTCTGTCCAATGAGTGGATGACATCTGTCCCAATGGTGAGCCGCCACGTGTTTCCTCCAGCCAATGATGATTTTACACGTGGAAAATCCCCATTGGTCTGGGCTGTTAACAGGTTATTGGATCCAAACAGGAACCCAATAGCTTAACGACGACCTGTTACAGTGGATGCCACGTGTTGGTTACCCTTGATGAAAGCACTTCCATGACGCGCCATTTATCGTCATGGAAGTGGACACTTCCGTGATGATAATTTTGGTATTGTCATGGAACACTTCTACGACATCACATGTATGACTATCTTGATTCTGTCATAAAATCGTCATGGATGTACATGCATGACCAAAAACGTGACCTACTGTGACAAACACATATCATCACGGAAGTGTATTTTTTTGTAGTGTCCTCGACCTACAGCACCCGCACCTGGTCCTTACCCCTAGCCTCCCTTTCGACGGCTAGGTCCTTCTCAGCCTTGGCAGCCGCAACCTTTTGCTGCTGGGTCTCTGATATAGGATGAAATCCTAGAGAGGGATCTTTTCACACATGTAGGGGGAAAAGGGCAAACTCACAAGAACACAAAGAGGAAATCACTCAAACAATTCCCCAATCACACATCCACTAGGATAGAAAAATAAGATCCACAAGTCACAAGCACAATCAAAGGAAATATACAATGGAGAAGTTCTTCCCACTCCTAGGAGATGAGGTCTTGAAGATTGTGTTCTCCTAGAGGAGGTCTTGAAATCCACTAGGATTCTTCCCAAAGGGGTCTTGATTCCACAAATGGGAAGGTAGAAGGAGCAAAGCTCACAAATATCTCATCTCATACTTTGCTAAGCCTAAACATAGCCCTAGATACGGTTTATATAGTCTTGGGGTCGAAAGAGATGAATAGGGGCTCAATATGGGGATCTCAGCCGTCCATCCTGGAAGGCTTGTGCGCACGGGGGTCCCGTGGGCATGGTACAGGCCCATGCGCACGGGGTGCTCCAGCGCCAACTTCCTGGACATCTCGTGGGCACGGGGTCTCGGGGGCCTATGCACACGGGGTCACCTGGGACTTCCAGTTTTGCTGGTGTTGCACTCCCTCTTGGTCCGCGTGGCATGGGGGTGGTTCCTCTTCTCCTTGGGGGTGCTCCTGAGCCTCTTGGTGGTGTTCCTCTTCGTACCTAATGAGACATAGCGTATCTTGGTGAGGTAGCAAGAATGTTCCATTCGTATTCATATGCAGGCTAAGTAGGAAGGAGTTCACCTCGGTTTCCAAAGCACGTGTTCTCGCTCTTGTCATAGGTCCATGTGGGACTTGATGTGTCGGTGTAGAGTCCATGGGGATGTTGGAAGGATTCTCCGCATCATCTACCCCCCTTGGGAGAGATCCGTCCACGGATCGTGATCTGCATCACCATGGTACTTGGCCAAGTCTTTGATGTTGAATGTGTCGCTCACATTGTACTTGTCTCATGGGATGTCGACCTTGTAGGCATTGTCATTGTAGCGTGCGAGTACCTTGAATGGGCCATCGGCTCTTGGAAGTAGCTTGGACTTGCGCTCCTTGGGAAAATGATCCTTGCGGAGATGTACCCAAACTAGGTCACCCGATTGGAACACCATTGGGGACTTGTTGGCGTTGCGCTTGGTCGCGAGTCGTTGTACTTGGCGCTCTATGGTGCGCCTTGTATCTTCATGCATCTTCTTGAGGTGGTTCACTCGGTCGCTCGCGTCCATGTTGATGCGCTCTTGTAGTGGTAGAGGAAGAATGTCCAATGGGGATAATGGGTTGAATCCATAGACGACTTCGAAAGGGGACTTGCTGGTAGTCGAATGTGTTGCACAGTTGTAGGTGAACTCGGCAATTGGTAGGCACTCCTCCCACTCCTTGATGTTCTTCTTGATCAAGACTCGTAGTAGAGTGGAGAGTGTATGATTCGTCACCTCCGTTTGGCCGTCGGTTGGAGGGTGGAATGCCGTGAAGAAGAGTAACTTGATTCCGAGCTTGGAGCATAAGGTCTTCCAAAAGTAACTCAAGAACTTGGCATCGCGGTCTGAGACAATTGTCCTTGGCATTCCATGAAGACGTAATATGTCCCTACAAAACAAATTTGCAACATGTGAAGCATCGTCTATATTGTTGCAAGGAATGAAATGAGCCATTTTGGAGAAACGGTCCACAACAACAAACACGGATTCCTTGCCATTTCGAGTTCTAGGAAAACCAAGTACAATGTCCATGCTAATGCCTTCCCATAGTTGGTATGGAATTGGTAAAGGCATATAGAGACCATGAGATTGAGCTTTGGACTTAGCTTTGCGACATGTAGAACACCAGTTGGTGAAACGATTGACATCGCGAACCATCTTTGGCCAAAAATAGGTCTTGGAGAGCGTAGTTTGTGTCTTTTCGCATCCGAAGTGTCCCATTAAGCCTCCTCCATGCGATTCCTGCAAAAGCAACAAACGAAGAGACGACTCGGGGATGCAAAGTTTGTTAGCTCTCATAAGATATCCGTCTTTTAAGTAATAGCGTTCCCAAGATGTATGCGGCAAACACTTGGCATAAGGAGTAGCAAAAGTTGCATCATGCTCATACAAGTCTTTGATATGCTCGAAGCCAATGACATTCAATTCAAGTTGGGTGACATTCAATTCATGTTGCTCTTGTCGTGGAGGATTTCCATTGTCTTCATGCTCTTGATGAACTTGATGGTGTTGGCGAGCATGTGGGGGAGCTTCGCAAGCTCGAGGAGGAACTTGACGATGCACACGAGCTTGAAATCTTTGTTCTTGAATTTCTTCGCGAAGTGCTTCATCTTGTTCACGGGCTTGACGGCTTCGGTCGGCAACGGCTTGACTCGAATTGCATAGAGCTTGTTGCACCGCAAGTGCTTGAGCGTCACGGAGTTGTTGTTCTTGACGTTGTGTGTCGGCATCTTGTGCAAGTTGGTGAAGACGCGCATGTTCTTCCTCTTCATGTTGGCGTTGTTGTTGCCGTTCTCGTGCTAGGGCAAAGGCCTCTTGAGTTTGACGTTGTCGGCTCTCTTGAGAGTCGGTGTCTCGAAGTGGATTGAGGCTTGCTTGACGGTCGGTGCGCGTGGCTCGACAAAGAGTGTTCGATGTCGGTGTACTTGGGCCGGAAAGGGTGAAGTCGGAGTGGCGGCTTGAACAGCTCCTTCTTGAAGTGGAAGACGAGCAGTTGAGCAACAAAGCACGAATTTCGTCCATCCTTGCATCATTCTCTTGCTTGAGATCGTCGATCTTGTGGTCGAAGTAGTCCCTTGTATGTTGCTCGGAAAGTCGCAAGTCGGTGGCAAGGTTGTCGATGCGGTCACTCATAGCTTGTTGCTCTTGATGCAAAGCACGTTGTGCACCAAAGAGGTGACTCTTGGTGACGAAGGAGTTCATGTCGTCGTCTTGCTCCATGAAGAGTGGGTTGGTAGAAGTACTTGGCCTATCCATCATGAGCAAGTGGTGGTGAGTAGGACAAATGAGAGAACAAAACCAAAGTTACCTTTTCCGAAGATTGTGGATGTAACAAGTACGATCTCACAATGCTATAATAGGGGAATTGGTACCGGGAATTGTTTCTCACACCTACAAGTAAAAGGCTTATGGAGGAGCTCGGTTAGGATGGTGGCAAAAATTTCAAGTAAATGTTAGTCAAGATATCGATAAGGTTGATAAGATTCACAAAAATGCGAGTAAAAACAAATATATCAAACCCAATGATATCACTAGGAATACACACACGGAACATAGATGGGATCCGCACAACCAAGGGGTGAGCTCAAAATGTGCAACCACAGAAAATGCTCTTGTTGTGCGAATACTAGAGAGACACTAGCTCGATTGCTCAAATGGGCTAGATACGCATGTGCACCAACCTATAAGAGAAACGTGCCGTCTTCAATCCCAACTATGGTACGTATGAGGTGTCAAAGATGATATGCAAAATGGCTCGATGCTATTGCTCACAAGATCTTTGTTGCTCCTCTTTTGCTTAAAAGATTTTCTTGTCTTTTTTTTGAAGCTAGAGCCAAGTATGATATGAGACAAGTATATAAGAAATGCACGGGAGAGACTTATGGCACTAAGATGGTAACAAGATCACTATGGTGCACAATAGCGTGGCCTGACAATTCTCAACTTGCTAGTCTCGATGGGTAAGCGACGTGAAATGGCTCGGGTTATCAATGCAAAAGCATGGGTAAGATGTCGTCGAGGTTACTGTCCGATCGTACGGTAAGACTGAAGTTGGTGAAGCCGGTGTGGTGTCCGAGTTGATGATCAAGTAGCGGCGATGATGATGTCCAAATGCGCCTAAGTAGCCGAAACACCTTAGGACACAAGAGAAACCGCGGTCCAAAACTCAAACAACCATGAGAAATAGTGCGGAAGAACACGAGTGTTGGTATGGATGCAAAATGGTGCAAAAGAAAGATGGCCGAAAGTTTCTGGAAGGTCCGTGCGCACGGGGTAAGTGAGGCCCGTGTGCACGGGGTCTCGAGGGCCCGTGTGCATGGGGTGTGCTGCGAGCGGATGAACAACTCTGGATCCGAAGGTATTTTCCAAGATAAGGACTATTTCGAGGATTCGGAAGGTGGGGAAGCAGGAAGATGGGTAGATCCACTTGCCAAACTCCAAACTCGTGGATCAAAACAACCAAATCTCACAAGATCCAACAAATTGCAAGAAAATTTTTGGGGGCTATTTTTGTGGGGAATTTTTGAATTAGGATGAAAAACAACAAAATAAAGCTAGCAAATGGGGGGAAGGGACTCCAAGATGTGAATCAACCTTACTCTTGATACCAAAATGATATAGGATGAAATCCTAGAGAGGGATCTTTTCACACTTGGAGGGGGAAAAGGGAAAACTCACAAGAACACAAAGAGGAAATCACTCAAACAATTCCCCAATCACACATCCACTAGAATAGCAAAATAAGATCCACAAGTCACAAGCATAATCAAAGGAAAGATACAATGGCAAAGTTCTTCCCACTCCTTGGAGATGAGGTCTTGAAGATAGTCTTCTCCTAGAGGAGGTCTTGAAATCCACTAGGATTCTTCCCAATGGGGTCTTGATTCCACAAATGGGAAGGTAGAAGGAGCAAATATCACAAATATCTCATCTCATACTTTGCTAACCCTAAACATAGCCCTAGGTACGGTTTATATAGTCTTGGGGTCGAAAGAGATGAAGAGGGGCTCGGTTTGGGGATCTCAGCCATCCATCCTGGGAGGCCCGTGCGCATGGGGTAAGTTGGGCCCGTGCGCACGGGGGTCCCATGGGCACGTTACAGGCCCGTGCGCACGGGGTGCTCCAGCGCCAACTTCCTGGACAGCCCATGGGCACGGGGTCTCAGGGGCCCGTGTGCATGGGGTCACCTGGGACTTCCAGTTTTGCTAGTGTTGCACTCCGTCTTGGTCCGCGTGACCTTGGGGTGGTTACTCTTCTCCTTGGGGGGGTGCTCCTGAGCCTCTTGGTAGACATAGCGTATCTTGGTGAGGTAGCAACAATGTTCCATTCGTATTCATATGCAATCTAAGTAGGAAGGAGTTCACCTCGGTTTCCAAAGCACGTGTTCTCGCTCTTGTCATAGGTCCACGTGGGGCTTGATGTGTCGGTCTAGAGTCCATGGGGATGTTGGAAGGATGCTCCGCATCAGTCTCCTACCAAGCTTTCGACTGCACGGCCTTGTGTCGCTCAACATCAACCATAGCAGCTGTCATTCAAACACCTCAGCATTAGTTTTATAGTTCAAAAAGCTATCTTTACTCAAAGTAATTTTGACAAAATCTCGAATTTGTAGCTTAACTTGAGACTAATTGATCCGCTTGTTCATCAGATCGAGGTTCTCTTCAGACCTCTTGAGCTTCCGGTTCATATCCGCAATCTCCTCGGAGGTGGAGTTCGGAGCCGAGGTCGAAACCTGCAAACAAATAATTTCTACTTAGCCCATGTTCCAGATACCAATACTCTGGACACACATTTTCTGATGCATGCCAGAGTCTTGGGGCCTACTTATTTATCACTTTATGATACTCTACTTCGACCCCAAAGCTAGTTTCTTAAAACTAGCCTTGGGCTCAGGAGCTACTCACTGGCTATGCTATCTAAGTGCTATGCGGTGATTGAGATGAAAATATCCTCGGGAAAAAGCATGGTGCAAATAATTCTAAGCATAGAGCTTACTCTCAATAAAAATGTAATGCCCCGAGTCCGACGCACCACGTGTCTTCCATTTATTCATCATCGTTGCCATGTCATTCGCTTGCGTGTTGCATTTTCCCATATCATCATGTGCATTGCATCTTCAAGTTTTCAAAACTTGCATCTGTCCCGGTCCCCCAGTTCTCTCTGTTGTCCGTTTTGGATCCAAAACTCTCACACACACCCGTTGCACCTCTCAGATCTCGTTTTTTCATCTTGAGAAAAACGTTCTGGGAATGGGCCGAGATTTGTCGAGTGGCTTGGTACATCACCGGTAGACCGCCTGTCAAATTCCGTTCCATTTGGAGGTCATTTGATGCCCCAACGGTTAACCGCATTAACCGAAACCCTCCTTCTCTTTGCAGCCCAGAACCTCTCCACAACAGCCCACTAGCCCATCTAAACCACCTCCATGCGCTTCGTTGTTGGATCACGATCGTGTGGGCGAAAACCGCACCTCATTTGGACTCTCCTAGCCCCCTCTACCTATAAATTAGCCTCCCCTCCGAAATCACGGGCGAAACGCTAGCTTCCCCTTCCTCCGCTGCCGGACAGGTCCGCCGACGGCTGGACGTGTCCGCCGGCTGCCTCCGAGCCAGCCAGGAGCCGCCACATTAGCGCCCGGCCTCCTCCACCGCATCTGCCCGCCGCGACCCATCGCAGGCCCGCCAGGCCCGAACGCTGCCGCCGCTCCGTGCCCAATCCGCCCACGCCCTCCGGCCGCCTTCCACCTCATCTCCTCCGCCTGTGCTCCATCGGAGCTGCCGCCGCCCGCCTCCGGCGACCGGAGCTCGCTGGAGCGCACCGTGTCGCCTCCACAGGGGCGCCTGCTCTCTGCCTCTCCCCGCCGCCCGCCGAGCGCCGCCCCCTCGCCCTGGCTGGACCCCGCCGCCCGACCTCGCCGGGGCACCTCCGCTGCACCGCGCCGTCCCGGGTCATCTCCGTCCAGTTTCCTCAGGGCGAGGAATTCCACTAATTCCCCAGATTCCAACATCATGTGTGTGTATTCATCATGGCATAACTCCATGCATATTGCTCCATTTTCTGTGTATGATATGTCAAAATGTTCATCTCTGAGTGCTCTACATGCTACTGTCATTTGCATGCATGTTACTATCCATCTTGATGCCTTAAACCATCATTGCACAAGCGCTAAATGTTATAAACTGTTGTAACTTGCTGATTTGTCTTTTTCATAGCATTTTGTGTGTTTATCTTTTGAGCATCATGTCTACATGTTTTAGGAGAATCTTCATGCCATCTTTGCAGTGGTGACATCCATGTATTTTTATGTGCCTTGTGGTGACTAGCACAAGCTTGTGAAGTGTGCTAGTTGATGTTGCCGATTTTTGCTAGGTCTGTAACTGTTACATTATGTGGCTATGTTAATTTGGTGCTACCATCAATTCCATGCATAATCTGGAGATGCCTAGTTGACATGTTTTGATGTCCATGTTATACTCTATCATGCCATGCCTTTTGATGCCTAACATATGTCCTGTAGCATATGTGTTCATTGCCATGAACATGCCTAAATGATGTTCTAGTTTTTTGTTAAATTCATGATGCCACGTTGTGAGCTTGTTATTGTTTAATCTATGCCTCTTTTGGACATGCTCCAATTACATGATTTGAAGCATGCTATGAGTATTTTGTCCACATGCCAAGTTTCATTGGACTTCATATGACCTCTGTTCCAAACTTGCAAACATGCTATGCTGATGTTGTTGTGTTACACTTGTTGAAACTATTACAACATTCAAACTTGTCTTGATGGTTCCCACTAGTCCATGAGTCATATGGTTATGATGCCTTGATGTTATTTTCTCCTTGTTATGTGTAATCTGATGCCATGCCCTTGGTTGCCATATAACTTGCTGTAGCTTTACTCTTTCTTGCTCTCAAGTTGATATCATGCTAAATCCGTCATCCTGTTAATAGCATGTTTCTTTTTGCAAGCATCATAGTAATTACTCCATGCTTCATATGAACTTGTGCCCTTGGACTAAGTTGAAGTATATCATGTCTACTACATGCCCATGTGTTTCACATAATTATTAAACTTGTTGTGCTTACTGTTATGTGCCTCCAAAGTCAGAATTATAATGTTATTGTTTTGCATTCCCAGATTTCCTCTAAGTCTGAGAATCAGCTTCTATCATGTTGCATCTTGTCTTGTTGATTGCCATTGGCCTAGAGGTTATATGGAGATGCTTAGTAATCATGTTTTGCCATGCTTTTGCTTGTTATGTTCTTGCACTGTAGCATTATTGTTTCATGCCTCCAACATGTCAACATGTTATTTCTGCTCACATGTGTGCCTTGTTTATCACCAAGTCATAATCTGTGTTATTAAGTTGCTGTTTTCTTTGATCATGTTGGATTAATCCTGATGCCTATGAATTTCAACCTTAATGTTATTTGGAGCGTGTAACCTGTACTTTAAGTGCAAGTCAAGTTTGTGACCATATGTTTTCTGTAGCATGTTGTTTCCTTGATTGCAAAGTGCTTAGTTGCTGTTTTGGGCAGATTGTGTGTGAAACTTGTATTGAGTGTATGTGTTGAACCGTTGCTCCGTTTGAGTATGATCTACATGAAACTTGCTTGGTTTTGCATGTAGTTTCATCATGCCTTGTTGCATCCATGTTTTGGAGTGTTTGTGATGTTGTTTTGCTTGCATTTGCATCAATGCCATGTTTAACTTGTTTTTCTCATATCTTCTATGCCGTAGATCATCTTGGTGCACTTTAACTTGATGTTTCACAACTTTAACATAATGTTTTGTTCAGATCTGGACCAATTTCGGAATTTGCATATGAGGGCTTACCGGAATTATCATATGTTGCTTCCGACCTCATTTAAACTTGCTTTGATGTGTTGTTCTTGTATGCATGATCTCTTGCCATGAGTATCATCATGTAGCCTTGTCATGCATCATACTTGGTTGAGCATCATGTCATCTTTATGTGCTATGTGTTTACCATGTTATTTTCTTCTTTCCGGTTGTGCTCCTTCTCGATAGTTCCTGTTTCGTTGCGATTGTGAGGATTCGTTCGACTACATGGCTTCGTATTCTTCATGGACTCGTTCTTCTTCCTAGCAGGATTTCAGGCAAGATGACCGCCACCTTGGATCTCACTACTATCTTTGCTACGCTAGTTGTCTCGATGCTATCGCTATGTCACGCTACCTACCACTTGTTTATCAAGCCTCCCAAATTGCCATGACAACCTCTAACCTTCTCACCCTTACTATAAAATTGTTGTTCGGCTATGTTACCATTTGCTGAGCCCCTCTTATAGCGTTGCTATGTAACACCCTCGATGCGACTATATCTCCCACGTGTCGAGGCACGACTTAGAGGCATAATCGCATTGAAGGCATATGTCGCAAGTTAGGCAATCTTCACAACATCCCATGTAATATAGATAATAAAAGGGGAGATAACATAGTTGGCTTACACTCGCCACATCAATTAAGTACATAAGTAACATTACATCATCCAAACACTCATGGCCCGGCTACGGCGCCAAAATAAAAGAGAACCCAACATGCGACACGGTCCCGATCACCCCCAACTGGGCACCACTATTGATCATCAGGAAGGGAAACATAGTAACGTTGAGAGTCCTCGTCGAACTCCCACTTGAGCTCAAACGCGTCTCCTGGAGCGGAATCATCAGGCCCTGCATCTGGTGTAATAGTAATCTGTGAGCCACAGGGACTCATCAATCTCGCACCCTCGCGATCAAGACTATTTAAGCTTATAGGTAAGGCAAGGTAAAATATGTGGAGCTGCAGCAAGCGACTAGCAAATATGGTGGCTAACTTATTCGCAAAAGAGAGCGAGAAGAGGAGGCAAAGCGCGAGCGAGAAACTAGAGAACAACCTGCGCAAGCATAACTCCAACACCGTGTCCACTTCCCGGACTCCACCGAGAAGAGGCCATCACGGTAACACACTCAGCTGATTCATTTTAATTAAGTTAAGGTTCAAGTTATCTACAACCAGACCTTAACAAATTCCCATCTGCCCATAACCGCGGGCACGGCTTTCAAAAGTTCAAATCCCTGCGGGGGAGTCCCAACTTAGCCCATGACAAGCTCTCATGGTCAACGAAGGAATAGACCTCCTCCCAAGACGTTCCAATCAGACTCGGTATCTCGGTTCTTCAAGACACTTTGACAGGTTAAAACAAGACCAGCAACATCGCCCGAATGTGCCGACAAATCCCGATAGGAGCTGCACATATCTCGTTCTCAGGGCACACTCAGATGAGACTAGCTACGAGTAAAAACCAACCCTCAAGTTTCCCCGAGGTGGCCCCGCAGGCAGCTCAGTTCGGACCAACACTCCGAGGAGCACTGGCCCCCCGGGGGGGGGGGGTTAAATAAGATGACCCTCGGGCTCCGGAAAACCAGGGGAAAAAGAGGCTAGGTGGCAAATGGTAAAACCAAGGTTGGGCATTTCTGGAAAAGCTTTAATCAAGGTGAACTATCAAGGGGTTCCCATTATAACCCAACCGCATAAGGAACGCAAAATCCGGGAACATAACACCGATATGACGGAAACTAGGGTGGCAAGAGTGGAACAAAACACTAGGCGAGAGGCCGAGCCTTCCACCCTTAACAAGTATATAGATGCATTAAGATAACATGGCAATATAATGATATCCCAACAAGTAAATAAATGATCCAACAAGGAACGGCCTCCAATCTTCACCTGCAACTAGCAACGCTATAAGAGGGGCTGAGCAAAGCGGTAACATAGCCAATCAACGGTTTGCTAGGACAAGGTGGGTTAGAGGTTTGACATGGCAATTTGGGAAGCTTGAAAGCAAGTGGTAGGCATCGTAGCATTGGCATAGCAAAAGAGCGAGCAAACTAGCATAGCAAAGATAGTAGTGATTTCGAGGGTATGATCATCTTGCCTACAAAGTTGTCAGAGTTGACTGGATCCTCGAAAGAAAACTCAATGGGCTCCTCGTTAGCGAACTCGTCTCCCGGCTCTACCCAAACAAGACAAACAAGCAACAAGGACACAATCAACCGTGTGCAAGGATCAAACAAGATGATGCAATGATGATATGCTATGTGGGATGCGATGCGGGATGCATATGCAAGATATGACAGGGAATGCATGAACCTGGCCTCAACATGGGAATCCAAGTGTGCCACTGGAAAGATGAGATGAAATCGCTTGAAAACGATATAAAGAACGCCGGAATCAGAGTTACGGTTTGGAAATGGCAAGCGATTCAAAATTGACACCGGTCTGCGATTTACAGCAAGTAGCCATCTAAATGCAACGAGATGAACATGCTACAGCACTCAAACATGACAACAAAATACATGGCAGGGATGCATTCATGATGCTTAACAAAAGTCTAGCACTGAGCTACGGCCAGTTCATCCATTAACAGGTTCAAACAAGCATGGCAAAAAATGCATATGGCAAACAGATCTCAGACTTTGTGAAATCAACACTTGTCTGGAATTTTCAGATCAGGTAGCACACTTCGGAGCCACAAACTACATGCTACAGGACCTGAACAGGGCAAAGTAAAGCATGGCATGGAGCTACTCAAAGAGCTTAACAAAAGTCCCTAAGTGACCTTGAGCCAAAAGGGATCAGAAAATTCAATTGCAAGCATGTGAACATAGCAAAAACATAATCAGTTTTCAGACTTAGTGAAAACTGGAGCATGCTGAAAACAGATATCAATTAGGCATGTTTACGAGCTCGATGCACTCCCTACGGTGCAAGTCATGAAAAACTAAGCATACACCCATCAAGAACACACAAAATGCAAGCTAGACATGGTAAGAACAAAAGCATAGCATGCACGGATAAACTACAACATCATCGGCAAAATTGCAAACAAGTTGACAATCTGCCCAGATTCACAAAGTAGCAAAAGTAGAGCTCGACTGACTCAAGCTAGGGTGCTCCATAAATGCAACCAAAGACATGGATGGATAGAGAACTACAATATTAACAAAACATCCTTACTGATCATCCTCAAAGGAGGCACGGATCACTAGGAAACAACATGAACATATGGCATCATGAGATAAACAGATGAAGGACTTAGTGGAAATGCTAAGTCCCTGAAAACAGAATTACCGAGTGCACCACTTTGCAAACTTGTGCTAGTCACCACACACATCACAAAAATACATGGGTTGCACCTATGGAAAGATGACAAAACCCTTTACAAAACATATGTAGAGCATCAGGGCATATCATGCACACATTAATCATGGCAAAAATGACAAAAACCTAAATGGAGTAGCAGATCTGACAATTATCTCAAGTAGCCCTCTTCTAACAGCATTTCGGGCATCAAGATGAACTCAAATGAAAATGATGCAATGGAATGAAATGATGTACTCTCTGAGATGAACATTTTGATATGCTATATGCATGAATCGGAGCTACGGATGCAAAGTTACGAGGCTATGAACATGAGCACTTGGATCTGGAATTTTTGGGACTTAGAGGAAAAATCAACCCCGAGATAAAATTCAACGGAGCATGGAAGTCAAGGCGGTGGCGGATCTCGCCGGAGCCGGCCGGGACTTCGCCGGAGAGGGGGCGCGGCGGCGGACGGCGGAGATGGCCGGAGAGGGAGCCATGAGGCTCGGGCGCGGCGAGGCCGTCGAGGTGGCCGCGGTGGCGCCTAGTGTTGCGGGGCGGCGAAGGTGGGCCGGAGACGAGGTGCTCCGGCCACCGGGAGGGGGCAGCCGATGGCGCGCGGCGGCGCTGCTCTGGGCACGGGAGGCGCTCGGGGAAGGAGGCGACGGCGGTGGGGTGGATCTGGGCCGCGGGGGCCGGATCTGGGCTCCCGGGCCGCGGCGGCGTGCGGGGTCGGCGGCGGTGACGTGGCAGGCGGCGGTTGGCCGTGGAGATGCGTCCGGTCGGGGCGGACGTGTCCGGCCGGCGCGGGTAGAATTTTAGGATTTTCGGGGGGAGAAGAAGATCCGGATTCGGAGGGGTCTTTAAATAGGCATAGAGGGAGCTAGGAGATTCCAAATGAGGTGCGGTTTTCGGCCACGCGATCGTGATCGAACGATCTAGAAGATGGAGAAGGCTTAGGTGGGTTTTGGGCCAAATTGGAAGGGTGTTGGGCTGCAACACACACGAGGCCTTTTCGGTCCCTCG
Organism: Triticum urartu; assembly: GCF_003073215.2. Lineage (NCBI taxonomy): Eukaryota > Viridiplantae > Streptophyta > Magnoliopsida > Poales > Poaceae > Triticum > Triticum urartu. Next base: position 257,342,550 of record NC_053023.1, read on the forward strand.
GTTAACCGTTGGAGTATCAAACGAAGTCCCAATGATACGAAACTTGACAGACGGTCTACCGGTAGTAAACCAAGGCCGCTTGGCAAGTCTCGGTCCAATCTGGAAATGTTTAATCCCCACACACGAAAGAAAGGTAGAAATGTCCACCGGAGGAGAACGAAGCGTCGGAATGCAAAACGGACAATGGGGAAAAGGCTCGGATGCATGAGACGAACATGTATGCAAATGAAATGCACATGATGACATGATATGCAAATGCATGACACGCAAGCAATGACAAGGCAACAACAGCGAATAACTGCACGACACCTGGCACATCGGTCTCGGGGCGTTACAACACTCCACCACTACAAGAGGATCTCGTCCCGAGATCTAGAATGGCACCGGAGGGAAAAACGGAAGAGAAAGAGAAGAGGTAAAACTAAGTTGCTTCTTTGACAAACGAGTGAGACCAAAGAACCTTGAAAAGGTTAAGCCATTTCGAGAAAAAGAATAACGGAGATGACAAATTTGAAAACACTCCATTAGAAAAGAGGGACAAAGAACATTGCGAAAAACCTTGAGGTTGAAGGGCAAGATGTATATTGAAACCACTCCGGTTAAAACAAGATAGAGAAGGATTAAGAATGATATAATACCACCTCCAAAGATATGGAAGAAAGAATTGCACTCTGGATTACAATATGAAGAAAGCTTGAGTTTCTTGGAAAAGAATCTCGATGAACACTTCGAGAATGAATTAAATCATAGATGAACCATCATGTAGAACCTTCATGAAGAACTCCGGTACACAAAAGAATGCTCGGACGGAAAGAAAGATGAGAAAAATAAGGTTAAAACCTTGCAATGATTAGATGAAGCTTAGCAACGAGATAAAGAGAAAACTTGGCACTCCGGAAAAGAAAGATGAACAAATGGAAATAGGAATTTGATGAGCCTCCGGAATAAGGAATTAATCACTTGTGTGAAACAAGAGTAAGAATTATAGTATGCGTATCCTTCACCAATTAAATTGATGACCAACAATGGATTTGGCATACTACTTATTCTCGAAGAAAGGATTAGGATATATATGGCGTCATCTTGAGAAGGTCTTCAACGAACCACCGGTAGAATTTGAAAGAACGGGAGTATGATAACGTAAGAAGAGGAATCTTGAATGAAACACCGTAAGACTTAAAAATGAACGAAGAGAAGATAAAGAAAACATCGGGAAGAATTAGCAAATGAATGAAGATGCTTGAGAGAATTTAGATATATGAGAACGAAGAGATGACGAGCTGATTAGAGAACACTTGAACGATGCACCGGTAGGATTGGAGAATGATAACTGAAAGCTGAGGATTAATAAATCTTCTGAAATGATTGGCTCCGGAGAAACAAACTAGAAAGAATCCTGAATTACTCCGGCTGGGTGAAAAGAATTCTCACAATCGAAAGCAAATATGAGAGGAAGGCAACAAGCTAGAATCACGAATCTTCACGAGAACGGATATGATTGAAGAGAAAATTATTCCTTGGTCTTTAAATGTTGAGAATGATGACGAAAACACCACCATGAATTATTTAGACACTCCGAAATGACGAATGGAAAGATTGAGCCAACGATGAAAAGAATTTGAAAGATCTTGGAGAAATACATTTGACTGATGATAATTCATCCTTATGTCAAACTTCGAAAGGAATTTGAGAATACCTCCGGGAAAATAAGAAGAGTCAGGTAAGATCCTGGGAAAAGACCTGTGGGTTAGGGCCCACTCAAAAGAAACACCGTAGAACAATTTGAAGGAGAGATTACACCGGTTGAATTAAATGACTTAAATGATATAACATCCTCAAAAGAGTTTGAACGAAAGCAGAGTGGTAACATGAATCTTCGAGATATCTTGAGCACTCCGGAACAAATGAATAACGAGAAGTGAATGAATATGAGGTGCACCGGCATGAGAAGGTATTGAAATGAGGAAAAGGGTAAGATCAACAAAGCTTGACTTGAAACCACCGGAGAAGATAAAAGAAAGAAGAATGATGAACTAGAAGCTCCGTTAGTATCTTCATGAGAATCGCCGGATAAGAACATTGAAGGAAAGGATGGAGAGACTTCACAAGAGTAAAAGGATACTTGATTAAGACATCGGATTCCTTGAAGAAAAAGGGTGGGTGGGCAGGAAAAAACAAAGGCAACTTGGAGATGGATGAAACAAACACCGTTGAGAAGAACTGATACTTGATCTTGCGGATGTTGAAATGATCAGATCCACTTGAAGAGAAACACGCCGGTTGGAAAGAAATGACATGCCAATCTCGATTATCATGAAGGATTAGTATTCACATAGGAATATGAGAACACCGCCTAGGAAAGGTATGGAATCAACATTTGACTTCGAAGCAACTCGAATACCACAACCCAAAACAAAAACAAAAGGTTGGCTTGCAGAATAAGCCGGAACAAACATATGATAGAGATTTCATCCGAAGTTTTCGTGGTGGGGCCTACACGGGCTCGATCGTACAGCACCATCATGTACAAGGCAGTGCACATGACATACGAAGCGTCCCCGAGTCGGCATAGCCAAGGACTCTTTAAGACACAATGAGACCACTGTAAAATCGACCGTGAATAGGCGGACCACTAGACGTCGAACCCCAATTTCATATCATATATCCGTCGGAAAGATATCCTAAGAGCTACTTGAATTCCCACCTATGAACTCCCGAAATTTTCTGGTTATGCAATCAGGTGTTGGGGATACAGGGGAAGCATAATATCTCACCCAAATCTAGCAAATCCTACATCCAGATGTATCCATCCTTCAACACATAACCAAGAAAAACTTCGGAAACCATCTACCTCAACCTTCGAAAAGCATCCGTTATACAAGTTATGGCGATACTCCCGAACTCCCGCCCCAGTACTGGGTGGCGTCGAGGTTATCTCACCAACGAACTGCATACAAGAGATTTTCAATGTCGGCGTACTAAACTCAGGTATTACAGAACTGCAACGATAAAATTATGATGACAACACCTCAGAGCTCAACTCCCCGGGACACTTCCACTAAACCCCTGACAGGAGGCACCAAGACAATGTTCTCATCATAAAACCATCGTTACGATTCCAAGATACCCGCGTGATCCTAAATTTTTTTTAGTGAAATTTGAGAAGAGAAGAGTCAAAACTCTATGTCAGGATGCCTTACCAGAGCGATGAGGAGTCTGGGAAGTAAAAAGAATTCCTAAACTCTCCGATATATAATTCCTAAATGACTCAAAACATTTTTCTAGACACAACTCGGCCGCTAAAAACGATCAAGCAATGGGGCTCCTAAGGTCGGGGAAGGCTCTGATACCAACTTGTAACACCCTCGATGCGACTATATCTCCCACGTGTCGAGGCAGGACTTAGAGGCATAATCACATTGAAGGCATATGTCGCAAGTTAGGCAATCTTCACAACATCCCATGTAATATAGATAATAAAAGGGGAGATAACATAGTTGGCTTACACTCGCCACGTCAATCAAGTACATAAGTAACATTACATCATCCAAACACTCATGGCCCGACTACGGCGCCAAAATAAAAGAGAACCCAACATGCGACACGGTCCCGATCACCCCCAACTGGGCACCACTACTGATCATCAGGAAGGGAAACATAGTAATGTTGAGAGTCCTCGTCGAACTCCCACTTGAGCTCAAACGCGTCTCCTGAAGCGGAATCATCATGCCCTGCATCTGGTGTAATAGTAATCTGTGAGCCACAGGGACTCAGCAATCTCGCACCCTCGCGATCAAGACTATTTAAGCTTATAGGTAAGGCAAGGTAAAATATGTGGAGCTGCAGCAAGCGACTAGCAAATATGGTGGCTAACTTATTCGCAAAAGAGAGCGAGAAGAGGAGGCAAAGCGCGAGCGAGAAACTAGAGAACAACCTGCACAAGCATAACTCCAACACCGTGTCCACTTCCTGGACTCCGCCGAGAAGAGGCCAGCACGGTAACACACTCAGCTGATTCATTTTAATTAAGTTAAGGTTCAAGTTATCTACAACCGGACCTTAACAAATTCCCATCTGCCCATAACTGCGGGCACGGCTTTCAAAAGTTCAAATCCCTGCAGGGGAGTCCCAACTTAGCCCATGACAAGCTCTCACGGTCAACGAAGGAATAGACCTCCTCCCAAGACATTCCGATCAGACTCGGTATCTCGGTTCTTCAAGATACTTCGACAGGTTAAAAAAAGACCAGCAACACCGCCCGAATGTGCCGACAAATCCCGATAGGAGCTGCACATATCTCGTTCTCAGGGCACACTCAGATGAGACTAGCTACGAGTAAAAACCAACCCTCAAGTTTCCCCGAGGTGGCCCCGCAGGCAGCTCAGTTCGGACCAACACTCAGAGGAGCACTGGCCCGGGGGGGGGGGGGTTAAATAAGATGACCCTCGGGCTCCGGAAACCCAGGGGAAAAAGAGGCTAGGTGGCAAATGGTAAAACCAAGGTTGGGCATTTTTGGAAAAGCTTCAATCAAGGCGAACTATCAAGGGGTTCCCATTATAACCCAACCGCGTAAGGAACGCAAAATCCGGGAACATAACACCGATATGACGGAAACTAGGGTGGCAAGAGTGGAACAAAACACTAGGCGAGAGGCCGAGCCTTCCACCCTTTACCAAGTATATAGATGCATTAATATAACATGGCAATATAATGATATCCCAACAAGTAAATAAATGACCCAACAAGGAACGGGCTCCAATCTTCACCTGCAACTAGCAATGCTATAAGAGGGGCTGAGCAAAGCGGTAACATAGCCAATCAATGGTTTGCTAGGACAAGGTGGGTTAGAGGTTTGACATGGCAATTTGGGAGGCTTGGAAGCAAGTGGTAGGCATCGTAGCATTGGCATAGCAAAAGAGCGAGCAAACTAGCATAGCAAAGATAGTAGAGATTTCGAGGGTATGATCATCTTGCCTGCAAAGTTGTCAGAGTTGACTGGATCCTTGAAAGCAAATTCAACGGGCTCCTTGTTAGCGAACTCTTCTCCCGACTCTACCCAAACAAGACAAACAAGCAACAAGGACACAATCAACCACGTGCAAGGATCAAACAAAATGATGCAATGATGATATGCTATGCGGGATGCGATGCGGGATGCATATGCAAGATATGACAAGGAATGCATGAACCTGGCCTCAACATGGGAATCCAAGTGTGCCACTAGAAAGATGAGATTAAATCGCTTGAAAACGATATAAAGAACGCCAGAATCGGAGTTACGGTTTGGAAATGGCAAGCGATTCAAAATTGACACCGGTCTGCGATTTACAGCAAGTAGCCATCTAAATGCAACAAGATGAACATGCTACGGCACTCAAACATGACAACAAAATACATGGCAGGGATGCATTCATGATGCTTAACAAAAGTCTAGCACTGAGCTATGGCCAATTCATCCATTAACAGGTTCAAACTAGCATGGCAAAAAATGCATATGGCAAACAGATCTCAGACTTTGTGAAATCAACACTTGTCTGGAATTTTCAGATCAGGTAGCACACTTCGGAGCCACAAACTACATGCTACAGGACCTAAACATGGCAAAGTAAAGCATAGCATGGAGCTACTCAAAGAGCTTAACAAAAGTCCCTTAGTGACCTTGAGCTAAAAGGGATCAGAAAATTCAATTGCAAGCATGTGAACATAGCAAAAACATAATCACTTTCCAGACTTAGTGAAAACTGGAGCATGCTGAAAACAGATATCAAGTGGGCATGTTACGAGCCCGATGCACTCACTACGGTGCAAGTCATGAAAAACTAAGCATACACCCATCAAGAACACACAAAATGCAAGCTATACATGGCAAGAACAAAAGCATAGCATGCACGGATCAACAACAACATCATCGGCAAAATTGCAAACAAGTTGACAATCTGCCCAGATTCACAAAGTAGCAAAAGTAGAGCTCGATTGACTCAAGCTAGGGTGCTCCATAAATGCAAATAAAGACATGGATGGATAGAGAACTACAATATTAACAAAACGTCCTTACTGATCATCCTCAAAAGAGGCACGGATCACTAGGAAACAACATGAACATATGGCATCATGAGATAAACAGAAGAAGGACTTAGTGGAAATGCTAAGTCCCTGAAAACAGAATTACCAAGTGCACCACTTTGCAAGCTTGTGCTAGTCACCACACACATCACAAAAATACATGGGTTGCACCTCTGGAAAGATGACAAAACCCTTTACAAAACATATGTAGAGCATCAGGGCATATCATGCACACATTAATCATGGCAAAAATGACAAAAACCTAAATGCAGTAGCAGATCTGACAATTATGTCAAGTAGCCCTCTTCTAACAGCATTTCAGGCATCAAGATGAACTCAAATGAAAATGATGCAATGTAATGAAATGATGTACTCTCTGAGATGAACATTTTGATATGCTATATGCATGAATCAGAACTACGGATGCAAAGTTACGAGGCTATGAACATGAGCACTTGGATCTGGAATTTTTGGGACTTGGGGGAAAAATCAACCCCGAGATAAAAGTCAACGGAGCACGGAAGTCGAGGCGGTGGCAGATCTCGCCGGAGCCGGCGGGACTTCGCCGGAGAGGGGGCGCGGCGGCGGACGACGGAGATGGCCGGAGAAGGAGCCACGAGGCTCGGGCGAGGCGAGGCCGTCGAGGTGGCCGCGGCGGCGCCTAGTGCTGTGGGGCGGCGAAGGTGGGCCGGCGACGAGGTGCTCCGGCCACCGGGCGGCGGGGCAGCCGATGGCGCGCGGCGGCGCTCCTCCGGGCGCGGGCGGCGCTCGGGGAAGAAGGAGGCGGCGGCGGCGGGGTGGATCTGGCCCGCGGGGGCCGGATCTGGGCTCCCGGGCTGCGGCTGCGCGCGGGGTCGGCGGCGGTGATGTGGCAGGCGGCGGTTGGCCGTGGAGATGCGTCCAGTCGGGGCGGACGTGTCCAGCCGGCGCGGGTAGAATTTTAGGGTTTTCGGGGGGAGAAGAAGATCCAGATTCGGAGGGGTCTTTAAATAGGCATAGAGGGAGCTAGGAGAGTCCAAATGAGGTGCGGTTTTCGGCCACGCGATCGTGATCGAACGATCTAGAAGATGGAGAAGGCTTAGGTGGGTTTTGGGCCAAATTGGAAGGGTGTTGGGCTGCAACACACACGAGGCCTTTTCGGTCCCTTGGTTAACCGTTGGAGTATCAAACGAAGTCCCAATGATACGAAACTTGACAGGCGGTCTACCGGTAGTAAACCAAGGCCGCTTGGCAAGTCTCGGTCCAATCCGGAAATGTTTAATCCCCACACGCAAAAGAAAGGTAGAAATGGCCACCGGAGGAGAGCGAAGCGCCGGAATGCAAAACGGACAATGGGGAAAAGGCTCGGATGCATGAGACGAACATGTATGCAAATGAAATGCACATGATGACATGATATGCAAATGCATGACACGCAAGCAATGACAAGGCAACAACAGCGAATAACTGCATGACTCCTGGCACATCGGTCTCGGGGCGTTACATGCTAGTTGTAGGTTGTTCCATGTTGGGACATGGATATCATGGGATATCACAATATCTCTTATTTAATTAATGCACATATATACTTGGTAAAGGGTGAAAGGCTCAGCCTTATGCCTAGTGTTTTGTTCCACTGTTGCCACCCTAGTTTCCGTCATACCGGTGTTATGTTCCTTGATTTTGTGTCCCTAACATGGTGAGGGTTTATGGGCCCCTCTTGACAGTTTGCTTTGAATAAAACTATTCCAGCAAGGCCCAACATTGGTTTTGACATTTGCCATAATAATACTTGAACCTAATAATTAATTGGCATAGGGCATCATGAACCCGAGGATTTTCTACATAGTAGGGGGGCCAGTGCTGATGGTGTTGGTCCCAAACTAGGGCACCGTGCGGGACCGCCCCTAGGCAACTTGGGGTATTTGGATCCTGTACTCTTCGATCATCCGGTGTACCATGAGAACGAGATACGCGCTACTCCTATCAGGCTAGGACAGTGCATCGGGAGGTCTTGCTGGACTAGTTTTTACCATTGTCGAAATGTCTTGTGCACCGGGATTCCGAGTCTGATCGGAGGGTCCCGTGATGGGGGATTATCTCCGCGGATCATGAGCTTCCCATGGCTAAGTTGGGACACCCCTGCAGGCTTTAAACTTTAGAGAGGCGTGTCCATGGTTATGTGGCAGATGGGAATTTGTTAACATCCAGTTGTAGAGGACTTGAAGTAAACTCAAATAAAATACACCCACCGTGTGCGTAACTGTGACTGTCTCTTTTCGGGGTAGTTCGAGAGGAGAACACGGTTGGGTTATGTTTGAACGTAAGTAGCTCAGAATCACTTATTGATCATTACTAGTTTACGATCGTTTACGTAGTTTCTCATCTTACTCTTGTATCCGTAAGTTAGACACCATACATTGCTTAGTCGCTGCTGCAACCACACCACTTATCCTTCCCATACCCAGTAAGCTTTAATAGTCTTGATACCCATGGTAATGGGATTGCTGAGTCCTCGTGGCTCACAGATTACTACACCAATAGTTGCAGGTACAGGTAATGCAATGGTTATGACATGAGTGCGATGTTTGCTTGTCTTGAAGTTCTTCTTCTTCGTCGTCGATCTTGGGTTAGGTTCCTGGTCGGCAGCCTGGGCTAGCAGAGTGGATGTCGTTTGAGTTTCTGTTTGTGTTTCATCCGTAGTCGGATGTTGTTCTATGTATGGCGTATTGATGTATTCTTGTGGCATTGTATGCCTTTTGTAAGTATCCCCAACTATTATGTAATGGTACTATGTAATGATATCCACCTTGCCAAAGCGTGTCAATATGCGGTTCTATCCTTGGTGGGACCTTTGAGTCTCTTTAGGATAGTGTCGCATATTGGGCGTGATAAAAAAGTACGGAGAAATTTTCCTCGAAGCTTGTAACGAGGCCCTTGAAGACCTCACGCATCACGGCCTCTGCAGATCGAAAGCCCTGCAGCGCTGCGCTAATTTGTGTGCGGTTCTCTTGATGGAGGAGCCCGTTAAGGCTACCTCCAACTCTTCGGTCCATCTCGGGAGGGGGCCGCCAGAACCTTGGAACCCAACATCGAAGGGTTGGGCACGAAGGCCTCTGGCCATGACGTTGGCGCGGGAGTCCGCCTCGGCTGGGCCGATGTCTGGCCTAGTGAGGGAGTTATCGACTAAGGGGTCCTTGGGGCATTAGCCCATTGAATATGGGCCGGACTGGTGAAGCCATATAGTGACATGCGATCTATGAAGTCGTGGTATGTCCTCCAAGTCAAGGATAGACATGATCTCTTTCTCCCTTATTGTAATCTATCTCCGGTAACCCTAACCCGATCGATGTCTATATAAACCAAGGGTTGTAGTCTTTAGCACTAGACATATATTCATCACCTCATTACCTTAGGGTTTAGCTCACACTGATCTCGAGGTAGATCTACTCTATAAACCATACTATACATCCAATATAATCAAGCAGGATGTAGCGTATTACCTCTTCGAGAGGGCCCAAACCAGGGCAAACACCATGTTCATCGTCCCTTGTTTCCCATCGATCTCAGATCCACAGTTCAGGACCCCTATCCCGAGGTCTGCCGGTATTGACACCGACATTGGCGCTTTCATTGAGAGTTCCGCTGTTGGATTGCTGAAAGGATCGATGGCTTAACCGGTTGCTAGAGACCACACCCATGCCGAGGGCTTCCCCGCCCCGGATCATCTCTGCGTGTTCAGTGTCGTATTATTACGCGCCGATCACGTTGGTCTCCTCGACCAGATTGAAGGCTTTGCCCCCATGGAGGTACCTGCCGGCTCGAAGGCATCAACCCCTAGGCCATTAGACCCAAAAGAATCAGATGTCTCCCAGGGTCTAGCCTTGAAGCCTGACTCCGACAGACCATCTAGAAGATCCCTCGTCGAATCTGTGGAGTATTCGACACCTCCGTGTACCTAGTCGGCAAACCACGTTGCAAGTCTATTCTGCACAATGGGAATGTCTGATATCAGGCCCACAACCTATGATCAGGTCGGGCTCAAACCAGACGACTGAGAAATCAACAAACCTCGTCGCCACCATCGAAGAGCCCTAGGAGGGGCCACAACCTTATAAGCTAAAAACACTGTACGCTCGAGTCTCTAGCTCGGAGTCAAGCGCCAGCTCGGAAATACATCCGGACTTGGCCCTAAAGCAGTACCCGGCCTCTAGCTGATCCAGCCGCACATTAGTCCGGATCCGATCCCTGTGCAATCAAAACCGGATGAACTCAACCTCCTATTGAAGATCATCCGGGCCTGCCGTAGGTAGGAATATCATAAAATTTCCCACCCACCCACCATGTGAAATACTCCTCGGATTTGGTAAATCTAGACATATGGTACCTCATTAATGTCCAACAGCTGCCAAACGAGACAGTCCATCATTATTGGGCTAGATTTCTGCTTGTAAAAAACGGGATGGCACCTTGCTGTGACAAAGAGGTAATCGAAGCTTTCCACTTCACCTGCAAGGACAAGGGCATTTTGAATGCCCTTGCTCATCGCAAAGTTCAAAGCTTCACCAAACTATTAGACATGGTACGCAAGTATTGCGCCATGGAAAATACGTGGATGGTGCAACAGATGAACCTGGGGTCATCGCCCGCCGCACAGCAAGGAAAGTCTCGCGTTAAACGAGCATACACATAGCGGTTGCCGTAACGCGATCCTGATGAAAAGAAAACCAGACCTAGATCAGTGTTCGACGAGTTGCTGAATAAACCATGCTCAATACACTCGGTCTTGCTAGACGCAACAACAAACTCATGGACTTTGAGCCTGTTGGGTGGTAAGGCACGTTGCCAAATATGGCAAGCCAATCTTGGTCCTCACACCTCCAGATAAGCAGTCCGCGACTTCACCACTGGATCACAATGCCCTTATGGTATACGTAATGCTTGCCCCAAACAATAAAACGAAAAAGGCTCTTCGAGAGCTCAGCCAGATATATCAAGTGATGGCCACACAGCCAGGGGTAGCCGCGCCCATTACCTTTGACGAGAAGGATGAGCCAAGTCCGCATAGCAACCACGCATCGGCCGCACTGGTCCTCGACCCCATTGTCGATGGTTTTTGGCTGACTGAAGTGCTGATGGACGACGGTAGCGGCCTCAACCTCATCTAGGAGGATACTCTCGACAAGATGCCGCTCAACAGATCTCGTAGCAAACTCAGTCACACCACATTCCAAGGTATAATACCTGGTAGGGAGGCACACTGCTCGGGACGCATAACCCTGGACATCTTGTTCGGTACAACCGATAACTATAGATCCAAACCCTTGCTATTCCACATTGTGCCCTTCCGCAACGAAGACCACGCACCCATAGGACGTGAGGCATTCTCGAGATTTCAGGCCATACCACATTACGGGTACATGAAACTCAAAATGTGAGCGCCCAACGGGGTAATCTCACATAAAAGTGACCAAAGCAAAGCCTTACGAGCCTAAGACAAGAAAACATCCCTCGCCCTGGAGGCACTATCCGAAGCCCTCGGGGCCGAAGAGTTGATAGCACTATGCACTAACGTCGACAGGGATGATGTGATCCTCAGTAAAAGACAAAAATCCACATCATTCAAGCCAGTAGATGAAATAGTAAATTTCAAGTGCACCCAACAGATTCCAATAAAACGACATCCATAGGAGCACAACTAGACCCCGTAGTCGACGAGGCGCTAAGAATGTTCCTGCATGAAAACTGGGAAATATTCGCCTGGCAGCCCTCAGACATGCCGGGAATCCCACACAGGCTGGCAGAGCACAACCTAAACATCTTAAAAGGCTTCAGACCGGTGAAATATACTCTATGCCGGTTTTCCGAACCCAAAGGCAAGCTATGGGCGAAGAACTCGCAAAACTATGGGAGGCCAGATTCATTCGCGAGATCAAGCACCCCGAGTGGTTAGCAAATATGGTTATGGTACCCAAAATGGACAAGTCCTGGTGGCTCTGTATCAATTTTAAAGACCTTAACAAGGCCTGCCCTAAGGACCCTTTGCCCCTGCCAAGAATAGACGAGATCATCGATGCCACCGTTGGACACGACTCACTAGGCTTCCTTGACGTGTACTCTGGATACCACCAGATCAAGATGAAGGAGTCTGACCAGGCGGCAACCGCATTCATCACTCCTTATGGGCCTTTCTGCTTCAACACCATGTCGTTCGGGCTGAAAAATGTAGGAGCCACATACCAACGCATGATTCAAGCATGCCTCGAATACCAAATCGGCAGAACGGTCGAGGTGTACATGGACGATCTGGTTGTAAAAACCAAAAACATTGACCAGCTGATAGACGACCTCCGCCAAACCTTCGACAACTTGCGAGCCTATAATATACGACTGAACCCCAAAAAATGCATCTTCGTGGTCCCTACCGGAAAGTTGCTTGGATTCATCGTCTCCCATAGAGGAATCGAGGCCAACCTAGCAAAAATTAGTGCGCTATCCTAGCTCGCAATACCAACAGAGCTCAAGCACGTCCTGAAATTGGACGGATGCGTTGCAGCTTTGAGCCGCTTCATATCTCGCCTCAGAGAAAAGGCGCTCTCACTCTATAGACTTCTTAAAAAGAAAAAGTGATGCAGAGCATCCTACGGTGTCGGTGTTCTGGGACGGGGGTCCCCAGACTTGCCTGCCTGTGGCCCTGTACGACCCATCTTCACCAGCAAACATTCAAGACCCTTGCAAGGGGCCAAGCCTCGCAAGGCGGACGATGCAAGACCTCCTCTGGGGCAGCCTCACCAGGCTGGCTCGCGAGGGGCGGAGAGATAAGGCGAGGGACACCTCACGAGGTTCCTGTGACGCAAGCCATGACGACTGGAACCAGGCGGGCGCCAGTGCGCAGTGCTCTCGTTTCCTCTTTGGTGCTAAAGGGGCAAGCACAGGCGAGGAGTCCCGAGGCATCAGGCAAAGGTTTCCATATCGGTGCAACAAGACCAAGACCAGCAGGACGACAAGATGAAGGTCACCATGGAGCCCAAGACGGCGTCACCACCAGAGCCTTTGGTAGGCGAAGACTACTTTTGTCAGGATAGCTTATACTAGTTGTCTCCCTTCGAATTTGGCCGTTGTGGGATCCCTTCCCACTCAATATTTGGGAAGAGGACCAAGGACTTCATAAATAGGACTAGCCACCACCACAGAGAGATCCCGATCTTCAACCACACAAGCACACCAAGCACAAGAACACCTCACCTTGCGAGGCTGTTCTTCCCTTGTACTGTTCATCCTCCGCCCAAGAGTCAATCCACCGCACCACACTGGAGTAGGGTATTACACCAAAACGGTGGCCCGAACCAGTATAAATCTTGTGTATCATGTTCTTTGGGTTCATCGAGCTAGGTCGTGAGATCATAGAGTGTGCGAGCTAGAGAGGGGGAGAGATCTTCGTGCGCACCCTAGTGTTCGAACCTCAAGGGTTTTGCCGGAACCCGAAATCTGACATTTGGCACGCCAGGTAGGGGTGCACCGAAGCTTTCCTCTTCGTTCCACGCTTCACTGCTCCAAGTTCATGGCCGACGCTCGTCGGGCCTACGCTGAGCGCCGGGCTGCTATCGCTGTCGGTGTCAAGACCGGCGGATCTTGGGTAGGGGGTCCCGTACTGTGCGTCTAGGATCAATGGTAACAGGAGATGGGGGACACGATGTTTACCCAGGTTTGGGCCCTCTCTATGGAGGTAGTACCCTACGTCCTGCTTGATTGATCTTGATGAATATGAGTCTTACAAGAGTTGATCTACCACGAGATCATAATGGCTAAACCCTAAAAGCCTAGCTTGTAAGACTATGGTTATGAGTATATCCTTTCTGGACTAACCCCTCCGGTTTATATAGACACTGGGGGATCTAGGGTTTACATTGGGTCGGTTACATAAGAAGGAATCTTCATAGACGGTCGCCAAGCTTGCCTTCCACGCCAAGGAGAGGCCAATCCAGACACAGGTCCATTGTTCGGCCTTCATGTCTTCACAACCCATCAGTCTGGCCCATGGATAACAGGCCGGACGCCCGAGGACCCCTTAGTCGAGGACTCCCTCAGTAGCCCCTGAACCTGGCTTTAATGACGAGGGGTCTGGCACGCAGATTGTCTTCGGCATTGCAAGGCGGGTTCCCTTCTATACGAACTTCAAGATAGTCTTCGAATGTGATGACAGTATCCGGACCTGTCACACACACACACCATACATAACCGCAGAGAGAATATACTTTTACACGAGTTCCATCCGCTGACAACTTTTTCGTAGCACGATATTACATCTGACCGGCCATAATTCCAAACCGCTTTGATGTTTCGATGCCCCACGTCCCGAGACGCGGTTGCCATTGGCATGTCTTGTCAAAGCATAGATTGTGTCCCCTTATCGCGGGATTCTCATCAATGTGGGCATGGGTAACCCAACCATGCCGTTTATACGGCCCTTGGGAGTAGGCGAATCTTAAGGCGAGTGAGGAGGCGTTTAATATTCGTTGCCTTTATAAGGGGATAAGGATTCCTTCTTCCTCTCTCACGCCCTCTCTCTGTCTCCGCCTTTCCAATCTCGAGCTCCAGCGCCCAAGTTCTCATCTCCTCTCTACTCAAGCAACCATGTACGGATCCGGAGTTCAAGGCAAGTGGATGGTCTCCTCCGTCAAGGACGAGAACATTACAGAGCTTCGGGCGGCCGGATACTTGGCGAAGGAGATCACTCACCGCCTGCCGACCGAGGGACAAGTCGTCCCCACGCCGAAGCCCACCGAGAGGGTAGTGTTCCTCCCCATTGCTTCCGCGGGCTAGGGTTTCCACTCCACCCTTTAATCTGCGGGCTGATGTATTATTATGGGATAGATTTCCACTATCTGTCCCCGAATTCCTTCCTCAACATCTCGGTGTTTATCATCATGTGTGAGGCCTTCCTCCGTATCCAACCCCACTTCGGGCTGTGGCTCAAATTCTTTAACGTGAAGCCGAAAGTGGTGGATGGCCAGCACGCAGAGTGCTGAGGAGCTATGGTGAGCAAGCTATCCAACGTCCCCTAGCCCAAAGGAACTTTTGTGGACATAGTAAAGGAGTGGCAGAAGCAGTGGTTCTTCATCACAGAACCTCGCGGCACCGCCTGGGCCGCAACTGCCGAATTCCGCTCCGGCGCTCCCGTGCGACTCACCTCCTGGGTCAAGAAGAGTCCGGACTGGGGTTCCCCTCACAAGGTGATAGCGTTGCAGACGCGCGTTCAAAGCATGGTAACCAGGAAAGTCAAGCTCATTGATGTGATCCAGGTGATGCTGGTTCGCTGGATCCTCCCGTGACAGCACTGAAGCCGTCCTCTTTGGTAGTTCAACCTGAAGAAGCATCAGACCCTGGTGAGGCTCTGCAATACTACTCACGAAGTCGCATGGAAGTTGCTCCTTAAGGGCAACGAGAAACCACCGGCCACGGATTCAGAACCGTGGTCACGATTGTAAACACCTCGCCAGCGAGGTATGCTATTTTTTGATGTATCCCCAACTTAATCATTTCGAGCATGATGTCTGAGCTTATAACTGCATTTCCAGGATTGGATGGACATGGCGAAGCAGATCCAGTGTTCGGCTCCGCTTCCTGAAGAACCGGTCATCCCGCATCTAGCGAAGATGCTGGTGCCGGCGCCTTACAAGGCGCCAAAGAAGAAAGCCAAGAAGAAGACCAAGGGGGCCAAGAGTGGCCCCCATTGCAAGGGCACTTCGGACCTGACGTCCAAAGACGACGTAGCTCATTCCTATGTCCCTGAGGACAACGGCGAGGAAGAGGAGGATAAGGAGGAGGAAAACAACCCTCTCCCTGAGGAAAGGAAGAAGAAGAGGGCGGCTTCGGCGCATCCGGAGGCGGAAACACCCAAGCAGGGGAAGAGCGTCCCAGCGGTCAACACCGTGTGGGACGTTGATAGCAGTACAGAAAGATGCCCCGGCACTAAGCCCCAAGCCGCATTGTAAGTGACACGGCTTGCTCATGCGTGCATCCGGCCCTTTCTCCTCATTATCTTGACATAGTTAATTGTGCTATTGCAGTCCGGCCCGCGACCTTATCCAGCGATCCTCATCTGGAGGTTCGTTGACTCCGTCGGAGATGGCAAGCATGTCGCCACCACCTGCTTACTCCCCTGGGGCCAGGGATGACATCGAAGTGCTATCCCGGAGGACCGCTCCGAACCGGGAAGGAGCCCAGGATGCTGTCCGGGAGGCGCCACAAGGCGAGACCTCCACTGCCGGACACATGGGGGAGCCGATCCCCATGGAGATTGGCAAAGAGGGCCGCATCCAGTTCGGCCCTCAGCCGAATACGATTCCGGAGACCCATATGGCTCCGGAGTCGGGCGAGCAGCCCCCTTTGAAGGAGGGGGAGGTGCGTCGCTTCCACCGGTGGCCCCTGTCCATCCAGGGGCGCCAGATAACCTGATGGAGGCGCTTCGAGGTGCCTCCATCATGGACGAGTACCGTGTCCTTATGGGTGCAGTGATTGAGAAGATTCAGTCTGCCAAGAGTGGACTGAATGAAGCCTGCAAAAGCCTCTTGACAAGTTTCGAGGTAAGAAAGAGAAAACCCTATGTAGACAGTAGCCCCCGAGACACTGTCCGGTGTTCAGAAAAAAGAACCGGATAGAGGATCAATCTTTTGTTATAGGAGACTAACGTAATATGTATTAATGAGCAGGCGTCACTCTTGGCCATGACCTCGCCTGCTGCCGAAGTCTCTAAACTGAGGCAGAGGCTGGAGCGGACCGAGAACGAGCTCGGCGAGGTTAAGGTTCGGATCCAGGAGAAGCAAGGTGAGTGATGACTTGCTGTGTGTTCGGAAAGGATAGGTGCTGTATATTAACGGCGGTGTCGTAGCATGTGCAGGAGCTGCGACCGAGGTCGAGGCCCTGAAGAAGGCCCTGGGCGAGGCCGAGGAGAAGGATGTCCAGCAGCAAGCCGCCCGCAAGAAGTCCAAGGCCCGGGTCAAAGAAGTCCGGTAGGAGCTACAAGATGCAGTGAAAAAATGCGAGGCATTGGAGCATAATGCGTCGGTTCAAGGGAACGAACTCGCCTAGGCTCGTCAAAGCGCGGAGACCGCATGGAATGAGGCCTAGGCCGCCCTCCGGGAGATCCAGGAGGCCAAGAAGATCACGATGGGTAAGGCATTTAAGATGCAAAGCAAGTATGCGGAGAAGCAGTACGTTTTACTAACCCGGGTTCAGAGTTCCCTAGGAGATTTTGCGGATTTACCATGCAGTGTATCAGACGCCATGGAGTTCTATTGAGCCGAAGGAGGGGGTTCTCAGAGAAGCTATTCTGGTCGCAGTATGCGGCGCCAGAGCATCACGTGTCCTTCACCGATCAGCTGAAACAGCTGGTGGAGCTGCATAGGGTGGCCGAACTAGCCATGAAGGATTTGATAATCCGGCTATGGCCAGCCGAAGCTATGCCAAGCAGCTACTTCGGACTCGTGAGGTGGATGGTGAACGCCTGTCCTCGGCTGGACGTCGTCAAGCGCTCGGCCTGCATTGAAGGTGCACGCATGGACTTCACCCGTTGCAAGATGTGGTGGGCAAAGATGGACGCCGTCGAGGTGACCAGAGGGCCACCGGAGGGCAAGGAGCACCGCACACCCGAACGGTATTTTGCGGATGTCCTGGAGGGGTCTCGCCTTGCGGCAACACAATGTTCGCAGGACATTGTATTTGAATTAATGTATTCATGTTGCCTTTGCCTTGTATTATAGAAACAAAGCCTGTTTTGTGATATGATTTGTTATGCTTTAATTGTTTCCTCCTATGCGGCCGTGTTGTATGTAATCTGAGGGTTGGCCAGTCGTTGGCTTCTTCCCTCATGTAGGTAGTACAGAGGTGTTCTGGACGGAATCTAAACAATCTTGATCCAATTATATGGTCCTTGAAGGAGTTGTTTAGCGAACCGAACAAGGCAATCGGACTATACCACTTAAACACCCTCACTTAGCCATAGGAGTTTTATAATAAAGCATGGGCGCAACCCCTGGTTCAAGCTAGGGTGCTGTCAGCATGTGATCGGGAAGTGCCGATCTTTCACATAATGCAAAAAAATCTCCAATGATTTGTAACCCTCGAACAGCTGACCGGCTCTCGCCGTATCATGACAGTCAGTTTTCGACTTTCTCTACTGAGGTGCTCATCTGGTCAAGGCCAGGGAACAATCGCAGTAGTTCTCCCTTTACTACCCTAGCCGATTAAGCGGAACATAGGGTAGCAAGCACAGGAGCCGGGCAACCCAACTATTGACCAAAGACATGATTCGGAGCCAACGCATATAA
Organism: Triticum urartu; assembly: GCF_003073215.2. Classification (NCBI taxonomy): domain Eukaryota; kingdom Viridiplantae; phylum Streptophyta; class Magnoliopsida; order Poales; family Poaceae; genus Triticum; species Triticum urartu. The sequence continues at coordinate 257,360,921 of NC_053023.1, forward strand.
TGCCAAATTCGGGGTGCCGAACTTATCTTTAAGGATTGTTCGGGCTTTTTTGCCGTATCATGGGTCGATGGGGAGCCCCTGGAAAATATGAAATGTACCAGAGTGTACGGTTGCTAGAAAATAAGTATTTTAAATGAAAACAGAGGGAGAACATAGATAGGATCTGGGGCCCTTGAACTTGGATCATGAACTGTTTCCATTATAGTTGGGTTAATGCGTTCTAGCACATTGGTACAAAATAATGCAATAAGCAAATGGCTATCTGACATGCCACAGCCGGAGGCGAGCTGCGCGTGGGTCCTGAGAACAGTTAGAGTAATCGTCGGATTGGCCTCTAGGGCTGCCCATGTGTGCCTATGCTCCGTGTCAATCCGGTGTGTTTATCCTTTGACAGGACCATTAATCAGGCCGCCGAAGGAGGGCCGCATAGAAGAAACCTGAAAAAGGGGAAAGGAGATAGTAAGGTTATATGTGTGTCTGGGATCATTCTAGCCAAACTATAGATCCCGGGTTGGCTTGTGCCTCCGTCGATGTCCATGGAATTTTGAGTGCACAATTATGTACGCGTGATACGAATGCCACTACTTCATCGGGACTGGGACGGAGGCCGAATTGCTAATCGAGCTCTTGACGAGCCGTGTTGTCCTATTGCAGTGTAGTCCGAAACCTCTTAATGATGTCGAGGGGCTCGGCAGCCGTACTATGGTGCTGCTTGAGAAGGCCGCTCTGTACCTCTGCTGCTAGTGCGGCGGTGTGCTCCTCTGTTCGGAGGGAGCGTTCAGTATATCCAGTCACTGTTATGATGCCGCATGGACCGGGCATCTTGAGCTTGAGATAAGCATAGTGTGGTACTGTGTTGAATCTAGCAAACGCGGTTCGTCCGAGCAGTGCGTGGTAGCCGCTGCGGAAGGGGACGATATCGAAGATTAGCTCTTCGCTTCGGTAGTTGTCCGAAGAACCGAAAACCACCTCCAGTGTGATTGAGCCTGTATAACGGGCCTCTACGCCTGGTATGACTCCTTTAAAGGTAGTCTTTGTTGGTTTGATTCGTGAGGGGTCAATGCCCATCTTCTGCACTGTGTCCTGATAGAGCAGGTTGAGGCTGCTGCCACCGTCCATTAGGACTCGTGTTAGGTGAAATCCGTCAATGATTGGGTCGAGGACCAGTGCGGCTGAACCGCCATGCCGGATACTAGTTGGTTGATCTCGACGACCGAAGGTGATCGGAAATGACGACCACGGATTGAATTTTGGGGCGACTGGCTCTACCGCGTAGACGTCCCTAAGTGCTCACTTACGCTCCCTTTTGGGGATGTGTGTAGCGTATATCATGTTCACCATTTTGAATTGAGGGGGAAATTTCTTCTACCCCCCGGTGTTCGGCTGCCAGGGCTCTTCGTCCTCTTCCTCACTTTGTGATCCCTTTTCTTTGTTTTTGGCATTTAACTGCCATCTTGATTGAAAACCCAACAGTCTCTGTTGGTGTGATTGGCTTGTTTATTTAGGGTACCATGTATCTGGCACGGACGATCAAGTATGCGATCCAGGTTGGATGGTCCCTCACTGTTCCTTTTCTAGGGCTTCTTTCGCTGGTCGGACTTGGAGCCGCTGAATCCGGCGTTAACAGTGGTGTCATCAGTGTTGTCGCCATTGCTTCGGTGTTTGTGTCTGTTGCGCCGGAGCTTGCCGGAGCTGTTCTTGGCCTCGGAGGGGCCTGTCTCACTGGCTGTGTTTTTACTACGAGCCAGCCAGTTGTCTTCACCCGTGCAAAAGCGGGTCATGAGTGCCGTAAGGGCTGCCATGGACTTCGGCTTTTATTGGCCAAGGTGGCGTGCTAGCCATTCATCACGGATGCTGTGTTTAAAGGCCGCTAGGGCTTCGGCATCCGGACAATCAACGATCTGGTTCTTTTTGGTTAGGAACCTAGTCCAGAATTTTCTGGCTGATTCTCCAGGTTTTTTAACTATGTGGCTTAAGTCATCGACATCGGGTGACCGGACATATGTACCTTGGAAGTTATCAAGGAAGGCCTCTTCCAAGTCCTCCTAGCTACCTATGGAATTCTCGGGCAGGCTGTTTAGCTAGTGTTGAGCTGGCCCTTTGAGTTTTAGTGTGAGATATTTGATGGCGTGGAGGTCGTCTCCACGGGTGATGTGGATGTGGAGGACAAAGTCCTCAATCCAAACTGCGAGATCGGTTGTTCCGTCGTATGATTCAATATTGATGGGCTTGAACCCTTTGGTGAATTCGTGATCCAGCACCTCATCTCTGAAGCAGAGAGGGTGTCTGGCGCCTCTATATCGGGCCGGGTCATGGTGCACCTCCGATGAAGTCCGTCTGCGGTTATCGGCCCGGGTGTGACTAGGTCTGTCACGTCCGAATAGGTAGTCGTCTGTAATGCCCTCGATGCGGCTATAGCTCCTACGTGTCGAAGCACGACTTAGAGGCATAACCGCATTGAAAGCAATGTCGCAAGTAAGGTAATATTCACAACAATCCATGTAAAATAAATAATAAGGGGAAATGTACATAGTTGGCTTACACTCGCCACGTCACACAAAGTACATAAATAGCATTACATCAACCAATACACTCATGGTCCGACTACGGTACCAAAATAACAGATCAACCCCAACATGCGACACGGTCCCGATCGCCCCAACTAGGCACCACTACTGATCATCAGGGAAAGACACATAGTAACGGCGTGAGTCTTCGTCGAACTCCCACTTGAGCTCAAGCGCATCATCTGGAATGGAGTCATCGGGCCCTGCATCTGGTTTGGAAGTAATCTGTGAGCCACGGGGACTCAGCAATCTCACCACCCTCGCGATCAAGACTATTTAAGCTTATAGGTAAGACAAGGTAATATGTGGAGCTGCAGCAAGCGACTAGCATATATGGTGGCTAACCTGTTCGCAAAAGAGAGCGAGGAGAGGAGGCAAAGCACGAACGAAGAACTAGAGAACAACCTACGGCAAACATTACTCCAACACCGTGTTCACTTCCCGGACTCCGCCGAGAAGAGACCATCACGGTAACACAAGCGATTGATTCGTTTTAATTAAATTAAGGTTCAAGTTATCTACAATCGGACATTAACAAATTCCCATCTGCCCATAATCATGGGCAGGACTTTCAAAAGTTCAAATCCCTGCAAGGGAGTCCCAACTTAGCCCACGACAAGCTCTCACGGTCAACGAAGGATATACCTTCTCCTGAGACATTCCGATCAGACTCGGTATCCCGGTTCTACAAGAAAACTGACAAGTTAAAACAAATCCAGCAACACCGCCCGAACGTGCCGACAAATCCCGATAGGAGCTGCACATATCTCGTTCTCAGGGCACACTCAGATGAGACAATCCTGTACAACTAAAACCAAACCTCGAGTTTCCCCGAGGGGCGCTGCACATGCTCTAGTTTGGACCAACACTCAGAGGAGCACTGGCCCGGGGGGGTGTTTAAATAAGATGGCCCTTGGGCTCCAGAAACCCAAGGGAAAAAGAGGCTAGGTGGCAAATGGTAAAACCAAGGTTGGGCATTGCTGGAAGAGTTTTATTCAAGGCGATTTGTCAAGGGGTTCCATTATTACCCAACCGCGTATGGAACGCAAAATCCGGGAACATAACACCGATATGACAGAAACTAGGGCGACAAGAGTGGAACAAAACACTAGGCAAAAGGCCGAGCCTTCCACCCTTTACCAAGTATATAGATGCATTAAGATAACAAGATAATATAATGATATCCCAACAATAAAACAATGTTCCAACAAGGAACGATCTCCAATCTTCACCTGCAACTAGCAACGCTATAAGAGGGGCTGAGCAAAGCGGTAACATAGCCAATCAACGGTTTGCTAGGACATGGTGGGTTAGAGGTTTGACATGGCAATTTGGGAGGCATGATAAGAAAGTGGTAGGCATCGTAGCATAGGCATAGCAAAAGAGCGAGCATCTAGCAAAGCAAAGATAGAAGTGATTTCGAGGGTATGATCATCTTGCCTTCAAAGTTGTCAGAGTTGACTGGATCCTCGAAAGCAAACTCAACGGGCTCCTCATTAGCGAACTCGTCTCCCGGCTCTACCCAAACAAGACAAACAAGCCAAAGGAACACAATCAACCACGTGCAAATGCTCGAACAACATGATGCCAACATGGTATGCTATGCGGGATGCGATATGTGATGCATATGCAAGATTTGACAAGGAAGGATTGGACCTGGCCTCAACTTGGAAATCCAAGTGTGCCACTGGAAAGGTGAGGTGATTTCTCTTGAAATCGATATAAAGAACACCGGAATCGGATGCACGGTTTGGAAATGGCAAGCAAAACAAATATGACACCGGTCTGCGATAAACAGCAAGTAGCCATCTAAATGCATCAAGATAAATATGCTACATCACTCAAACATGACCACAAAATACATGGCAGGAATCCACTCATGATGCTTGACAAAAGATGAACACTGAGCTACGGCCAATTCATCCATTAACAGGTTCAAACAAGCATGACAAAAATGCAAACGATAAACAGATTTCAGACTTAGTGAAATTAACACAAGCCTGGAATTTCAGATCAGGTAGCACACTTTGGAGCATGAAAACTATATGCTACAGGAACTTAACATGGCAAAGCAAGGCCTGACATGGAGATACTCAAAGAGCTTAACAAAAGTCCCTTAGTGACCTTGAGCCAAAAGGGAACAGAAAATACAATTGCAAGCATGTGAACATGGCAAAACATAATCAGATCTCAGACTTAGTGAAAAACTGGAGCATGCAAATATCTTAACGAGTAGGCATGTTCACGAGCTCGATGCACTCACTACAGAGCAAGGCATGACAAACTAAGCATACACCCATCAAGAATACATATTATATAAGCTATATATGGCAAGAACAACAACATAGAATGCATGGATCAACAACAACATCCTCGGCAAAATCGCTAACAAGTAGACAATCTACCAGGATTCACGAAATAGCAAACGTAGGGCTCGATTGACTCAAGCTAGGGTGCTCCATAATTTTAAAAAAAGACATGGATGGATAGAGCACCACAAGATTAACAAATCATCCTTACTGATCATCCTCAAAAGAGGCACGGATCACTAGGAAACAACATGAACATATGGCATATTGATAAAAACAGATCAAGAACTTAGTGAAATCTCTAAGTCCCTGAAATCAGCATTAACGAATGCACTACTTTGCAAGCTTGTGCTAGTGACCACACATATCACAAAAAGTACATGGATAACACCTCTCTAAATATGGCAAAGCATATAACAAAAATCATGTAGAGCTCAGGAGCATATCATGCACACATAAATCGTGGCAAAAACGACAAATAGCTATTTGATACAGCAGATCTGACAATTAACTCAAATAGCTCTCTTCCAACTGCATTTTGGGAATCAAGATGAGCTCAAATGAAAATGATGCAATGAGATGAAATGATGTGCTCTCTGAGACGAACATTTCCATATGCTACACGCGCAAAACGGATCTACGGATGCAAAGTTACAACACGATGAAGTTGCATAAAAATACTGAACACGGGGGTAAAAGTCAACCCCTAGGGTTCCTCAGATCTGGATCCGGGGCACGTCTCCCGAGGATCGATGGCACCAGAGCTCGAGTTCGCAGGTGATGGAGTTGTGGCGGAGGGGGAGGCCGGTCGCCGGCGAGGTGGCCGAAGCCGGGCGGTGGAGGGCGGAGCGCGGCCGAGGTGGTCGCGGGCGGCGCCGGTGATGGCCGCGGCGGCGAGGTGCGGGCCGGTGGAGGTCGGCGTCGCCGGAGCGGGCTGCTCGCCGGCACCGGGCTGCTCGGGCGCCGGACGCGGGGAAGGAGAAGGCGCGGGGTGGCGCGTGGATCTGGGCCGCAGGGGCCGGATCTGGGCCTGTCGGGCCTCGGCGGCGCGCGGGTCGGCGGCGGTGACGTGGCGGCGCGGGAGTGGTTGGCGGCGGTGTGTCCGGTGCCGGCGGACAATGTCCGGCGCATGGAGGAGCGGATCTAGGGTTTCGGGAAAGAAGAACCCGTGGATCTCGGAGGAGGACCTATTTATAGGAATAGGAGGAGCTAGGAGAGTCCATATGAGGTGCGGTTTTCGGCCACGCGATCGTGATCGAACGCTCTAGATGATGGAGAGGGTTTTGGTGGGTTTTGGGCCAAATTGGAGGGGTGTTGGGCTGCAACACACACGAGGCCTTCTCGGTCCCTCGGTTAACCGTTGGAGTATCAAACGAAGTCCAAATGGTACGAAACTTGACAGGCGGTCTACTGGTAGTAAACCAAGGCCGCTTGGCAAGTCTCGGTCCAATCCGGAAATGTTTAATCCCCACACACGAAAAGAAGGTAGAAAGGACCACCGGAGGAGATAGGAGCGCTGGAATGCAAAACGGACAACGGGGAAAATGCTCGGATGCATGAGACGAACACGTATGCAAATGCAATGCACATGATGACATCATATGAGATCCATGACAACGACAACAACACACGGAGACAAAAACCCGAACCCGAGGAAATAAAATAACTTAGCGCCGGAAATGGCAAGAGTTGGAGTACATATAAGGTAAATTACATCCGGGGTGTTACACCGTCGTCCCGAGTCGGGAAGCGTCCTCGCGATCCGTAGATTTATTTGGTGTGTCTTGCTCTACTGTCCAGCTCCTGGCAAAGGTCGTATGTATGGTCCCAAGCTGCTATGTCCCTGTTTTTGCGAGGCGGTGGGGCAGGTTGTTGTTCGGCTTGAGTTGTCGTTTTATTCTGACCATGGGGTGGCCGGTTCGTCGTACTATCCCGACCACATGGTGGTCGGTCCGCATTGCGTGAGGGAGGTATGGGATCTGGTGCCTCCTCATCGAACTAAGGTAGCAGTCTACACTTTGGGTAACTCTTAGCTGAGCGCTTGAGGCCGTATTCCTTGGCTGCCAGGACATCAGTCCACCTGTCAATGAGCAGGTCTTGATCAGCTTGGATCTGCTGCTTCTTCTTCAGGCTTCTTGAAGTGGCTATTAGCTGGGGCTTGAAGCGCTCCTGTTCGAGGGGTGCCTCAGGCATGATGAAGTCCTCATTGCCAAGGCTCTCATCATCCTCAGAGACTGGACGATAACTATCATCGTCTGGGTCATTGGGCATGGCCTGTTTATCAGGGTTATCTTGCCCGCTGTCTTGTTCCTCCTGTTCCGATGCAGCCCCGACAGTGTCTTCATTGTTCTCGGCGTCGCCCGGAGTACTATTCTCTCCGGTGCCAGTATTGCCATCATTTGAGCAATGAGGCTTAGAGCATCGTTTAGGGCGCCGGCTCCTGGATTGTGTCTCAGAAGATTTATCCGCAACTGGATCTCCTTTGTCATCGTCGCTATCCTTTTTAGGTGTGTCGACCATGTACACATCGTATCAAGAGGTGGCCGTCCAACGTCTAGTAAACGGCGGGTCTTGGCCTTGCTCCATGTTGGCATCATCATCCGTATCGTTGATGTCTTCGGAGCCGTAATCAAGCACGTCGGTTAAGTCATCGACAGTGGCTATGAAGTGGGCGGCGGGTGGGAAGCGAAATTTCCCATCATCAGCCTCTGGCTCGAACCGAACATAGTTCCGCTGTGAGTCCTTTTACAGGGACAAGTTTTTTAAAGGGTTTAGCACATCACCCAAAGGTGAGTGCTGGAAGATGTCTACAGCCCTAAATTCGAGAATCTATAACCGATCAGCTCGGTATCCGCAGGCGTACCCGGTCCGGGACTTATAGCTGGACATGAGTCAGGAGTTCCATTGACGCAAATATTGCGGGGTGCCGGGTCCATGTGCGGCTCCAACGCCGCGGACTCTGTGGCCTCGGATGGCACGATCTGCTCCGATTCTTAGGTCGTTGCAGCAACAGGTACCCTCTCCTGGATGTGATCCGATGACAGATTTAAGTCATGTTCATGGGTGTAATGGGGAGCGGTCGTTGCGGTTTCAAATCCATTGAAGATCAAGTCTCCATGGATATCCGCAACGTAGTTCAAGCTTCCAAATCTGACCTGGTGGCCAGGGGCGTAGCTATCGATCTACTCCAGATGGCCAAGCGAGTTGGCCCGCAGTACAAAGCCGCCAAATACGAAAATATGTCTGGGGAGGAAGGTTTCTCCTTGGACAGCGTCGCTATAGACGATTGAAGGGGCCATCGAACCTCTCGTCAACGACATAGTGGAACTCCCAATGAAAGCACCAATGTCGGTGTCAAAACTGGCAGATCTCGGGTAGGGGGTCCCTAATTGTGCGTCTAGGATCGATGGTAACAGGAGACGGGGGACACGATGTTTACCCAGGTTCGGGCCCTCTCTATGGAGGTAATACCCTACGTCCTGCTTGATTGATCTTGATGAATATGAGTGTTACAAGAGTTGATCTACCACGAGATCGTAACGGCTAAACCCTAAAAGCCTAGCATGTATGACTATGGTAATGAGTATATCCTTTACGGACTAACCCCTCCGGTTTATATAGTCACCAGGGGGATCTAGGGTTTACATTAGGTCGGTTACATAAGAAGGAATCTTCATAGACGGTCGCCAAGCTTGCCTTCCACGCCAAGGAGAGTCCAATCCGGACACAGGTCTAGTCTTCGGCCTTCATGTCTTCATAGCCCATCAGTCCGGCCCATGGATAAAAGGTCGGACGCCCGAGGACCCCTTAGTCCAGGACTCCCTCACTCGCCACCTATGTTGCTCAGACTGCCCCTGTCGGCGGGCCTCCCCATCGTTCTCTATCACCCGCTGCCAACGCCGCCATCGGCCCAGCGGCAAATGAGCAGCAAGCCTCTTCCCTGCACCCCTCTATGTGGCGAGACTGACGCACCGCCACCCTAGCACCGCCTCCGTCCGTCTCATCGTCTCACGCTCGTCGCGCCCCCACGAACACGTAGGCCGCGCTACTCATGGCACACGAGCTCTTACGCTACCGCCCGGTCGACGACCTCTACGAGGACTGATTGGATCGCATCGCCGAGCTTGTCAGCGTCACGAGGGGCTCTCCAGCACCATCCCTCTCGCTGCCTCGCCCGCCCCCGGCTGCGGGCGATGTGGCTCAGGGAGCGCCTCAGCCTCCCCCATGTCAAGACGGCGTCCTTGCTCCATGATGCGTGGCCCAGCGACGTGAGCCTCCGTGCCGTGTGCCCACGCACGAAGAAAGAAGTTGCCAGGAGGTCCCCCGTCCGCAAGAAGATTCTCCACCGCTTCCAGCACCACCATGTTAGGTCCGCTTGCTGCGGCAGGGCCATGTGCCACTTGCCGTGGCAGCACAGGGACGCCAAGATCAAGCTCTGCCTCCACGATGGGCCCCAGTGGCCACGGCAGGCTACCATTCCTTCACTCCTCAGTTGCGTAGCGTCGTCTGGCCGGGCAAGTTCAAGCCGGATCTGCCTCCTCGCTACGACGGCACCCCCGACCCTGCGGAGTTTCTGCAGCTCTACGAGCTGACCATCGAAGCGGACAACGGTGACGAAAAGGTCATGGCGAACTGGTTTCCCATGGCTCTCAAGGACGGCGCCCGCTCATGGCTCCTGAACCTGCCCCTAGGCTTGATTTCCTCCTGGGATGAGATGCGTAGCCACTTCATCGCCAACTTCCAGGGCACTCGCGACCGCCCCCCGGTCGCGGGTGACCTGTGCTGCATCAAGCAACAACCAGGAGAAACCCTGCAGAAGTACATCCAGCGCTTCAACAGTGCACATATCAAGATCCCCAAGGTGACGGACGAGGCCATCATCTCGGCGTTTTCTGACGGCGTCTGCGACGTCAAGATGAAGGAGGAGCTCTCCATCCATGAGATGTTGTGCAAAACCTTGGAGTAGTTCAACATAGCAACCAAGTGTGTGAGGGCCAAGGAGGGGCGTCTCTCCCTCCTTGAGCTCCCTGCTGCGGATCCAGAGGAGAAGAAGGCCAAGGTCAAGGACATGAAGTGCAAGGGGGTGGCCGTGCTCGTAGCAGAACCGGACACCAAGCGCGACTGAGATCTTCCCGAGTCATCTAAGGGCAGCCGTACATTCTGCGTCTTCCACAACGTGCGCACACTCAACAATAACGATTGTCAAGACCTCAGGGACATTCGAGATGGACGCTTCGGTCAACGCCCCGAGCGCAGCGACTGTGGGCCTCGCCAAGAGTGGTGCGACCAGCCTCGCAAGGATCGTTGGCAGGACCAGCCTCGTGAGGGCGCCTGGAGGGACCAACCTCGTGAGGATCGCCCTCAGGGCAACCCTGGTCTCCCCCCACTGCCGCCGCCAAGAAGGAACGACGACCATCAACAGGACGAAGGGGCTGGGGGCTTCCAGGAGCCATGCACCATCGCCTGCATCTTGGGTGGTGCTCAGGCCCCAGCCTCCCAGCGCATCTTCAAGCAGTTCTCCCGCGAAGTAAATACAGCCCTCCCCAAGCTCGAGGCTACGCGCCTGCTCAGGTGGTCCAAATGGCCATCACCTTTAGCTCGGCGGACCAGCTCAAATGCGCAGCAACCGCTGGTGTCCTCCCGATGCTTTGTTCACCCGCCATCAGCAATGTCGAAGTCACCAAGACCCTCATCAACGGCGGCCAGGACTCAGTGTCCTATCCGTCGAAACGTTCGACAACCTTCAAGTGCCATACGATCAGCTCCAGCCTACCAGGCCTTACTCGGGAGTGATAGACGGCTTCACCACCTCGATAGGGCAAGTTCGCCTCCCTATCACCTTCGGCCAGAGTGACAACTACCACACCGAGCTCGTCGACTTCGACGTCGCCCACATCCGCCTGCCGTACAATGCCATCCTCGGATACCCAGCACTGGCCAAATTCATGGTAGTCACCCACCATGGCTACAACGTCCTCAAGATGCCGGGAAGGGGCGGAATCATCACAGTCCCCTGCGAAGAAAGAGACACGGCGTGCTCCCTCGAGCACGCCTTCCAAGCTGCATCAATTGAAGACCCTGACAGCGGGGGTGCGCAGTACCCTCCTGAGGCCAACCCCAAGAAGAAGAAGCAGCTACTCCACACGGGGCCTCAAGGGAGCGGCACCTCCAGCGATGCCACTTCAGGATCCGCGCCAGCGCCTGGGGCGCCTCCTTCCCTCAGATAGGGAGGCGCGCCCGGCGCCCTCCTCGGGCAGGGTTCGGTGGCTCTCTTCTGGAGGGCCTCGGACCTGGCCAGCGTCACAAGGGAGGCACTCGGGCACCACGTGGAGGCATGCTTCGTGGCACATTTCCCTCAGGAGGACACCAAGCGAGGAGTGTCCGGCGCTCAGGAGTTCATCACCAAGGCATCTCAGGAGCTTCAGGAAGCAAGAGCAATACACGGTGACCGTCGCCCACCTAGCGTTGCTCCCCACCTAGGTGAGGTTGGTGAGCTGCGCGTCTGCATCGACATCCCTGGGCTCAACAAGGCTGCATCTCAGGAGCGCTTATGGCCTTCGCGTGCTGGCCGGTGTGAGGGCCCGCCTCATAGCTACGTTTGCATGTTGTTCGGCCTCCCGAGCGTGGCTGCCGCCTTCCCGCGCTGTCTGCGGAGCGTCCTGGCAGGTAAGGAGGCCAGGCACCACGCGGTCCTGGCGGAGATGGAGACGGTCCTCCGGAGGCCACCTGAGCCTCCAGAGCCTCCCGAGGCTTAGGGCCTCGGCGGCTCGTGACAAGCGACTTCTTCGCTACATGTCTTCAGCTGCCCCAACACTCATTCGGTAACCAAACCAGGTGACATCTTTCCAAGTTCATTTAGCTGGGAGCACCCCTGGCCTGCATCGTCCCTAGGCCGTGTGGGTTTGTCCCTGCGGCATGTTTCCGCTTGTATCTTTAGTTCACTCTACCGGGAGCTCCCCTCGGGCTGCATCGACTCCAGGACGCTCGGGTCCAACCTGGTGGCATGTCTCATTCTTGCATCTGCCTATGCTAGTTGCTTTTCATGCATAATCTATCTATGGTTATCACCTGCTTGATTGTCACCCACCAAGGGAGCCGCGCGCCGATGATCTTTCTTCAGGATCCTTCGCAGAAGAAGGTTAGGCACGATGTCTGTGCTCGGGCCCGTCCCTGCAGCGTTGATAAATACAACGACTGAGCTTTGTCTGGCGGGCCTGCCCCGTTCACGTCACCTCCAGGGGTCGTTGGTGCTTGGCCTCCTCGCCTGATAGCCTCGGGAAATCCACTCGGTGCGGGTTGTCTAACCATCTCGCAGGAACACCGCAGCCATCAAGAACCAAGACCAGGCGCAACCCGCCTTGAGGTAGGGCCTCATGAGTCCCTCGCTGGTTCACGAGTGCCCAGATACACCTCGTCTAGCCCTACCGTGCAAGCCACGTGTCAGGGCGGGGTTGTACACGCCCCGGGGGCTCTCTGCAGTAGGGAGTCCCCTCCCACGTACTAGTCGAAGCACCATGCTCCATGCTGGCAGTCGACACTGCCGAGGAGCGGCTATGCCCGTGCAAGTGCGGAAGCTCCTTGGTCCGTCCTGGTGATAAACAACTGAGGGTGGCCTCACGGCCGTATCAACCTCAGGGAGCCTCTGAGCTCGGTGTCTGGCCTCATCGCAACACCTCCCCTCGTGAGAGTCGCGCGAGGGGGCTGGGCACGGGGGCGGCGCTCGGGTCACGCCCAAGTGTACGCCACCCTGCTAGGTCCCTTGGACCTGGTCGTCGCGCGCCCTCCCAAGCGGAGCCAAGGTACGAAGGTTGTTTGAATGTCAAGGGGGAATCCTGAGCATCGCGACTTAGGAGCCTAACTAACCACGTAGCCCCTCACTCCTTGGTCCGTCCTAGTGATCCGTCGGCCCAATGGCGGCTAAGGTATGCACGGGGTCGGGCCCTGCCGACGTAGAACACTAGACCTACTCCCAGATCTCCTTTCTGTAAGCTGTTTGTGTGTCAAGGGGGACTCCTCAGCATCGCGGCTCAGGAGCCTAACTGATCACGTAGCCCCTCACACCTTGGTCCGTCCTGGTGATCCGGTCGCCCAATGGAGGCTGAGGTATGCGCGGGGTCGGGCCCTGCCGACGTAGAGCATAAAGCAAATAGAAAGGAAATCATAGAATTTCAAATCAAATATTACAAGACATATTGTTCCCCTGAAATCAAATGCGAGTTTAACGCCTCCACAAGGCATGGTGCATATTACAGAAGTTAAAATAGGAAAGGAGCTGCCAGCAGGTTGCCTCGTCTTCCCTGGACACCACCGTCGCCTGCGAGGGATGCTTCTCCCCCAATGCCGTCGCCTTCACCTGCACCACCAGCCAGAATTGCAGGATCGGTAGCACGGCTGGTCGGCGGCGCGGGAGCGAAGGCGCGGAACCTCTTCAAGAGGGCCTCCACTTGACCCTTCACGGCTGTAGGAGCGGCCTCGTAATGCTCGTCTTTCACAGGCCCCAGCAGCTTGTCAAGGCGGGTGGTGGGATCGCGAAGGTGGAGGTGGCTAAAGACGCGCGTCAACGCGGCTCAGGAGAGAACGCGGGCTTCTCCCTCCGCCATGGGGCCGATACCGCTCACAACGTCCTCGAGCGCATCAACCAGGAAAGGAACCAGCTAGTTGGGCCCCTCATCATCGGCAACCAGCGGCTCCTCCAGGCCCTTCTTGTAGAGCAACTTCAGCACCGTCCGAGCCTTCTCTTCAAGGAGCCTGAATACCGCGCAGTCCTCGGTCAGGACCTTCGCCTTGGCGTCGAGTTGTGCCTTCTCCGCCTTCAGCTTCTGCTCCAGCTCCTCCAGCCAGCTACGCTCCGTGGCCAGCAGCTTCACCAGCTCCTCCAGTTTGGCGTCGCGATCCTTGACGACGTCCTCCCGGGATTTCATCTTCTCCTCCTGGGCAGCTTCGGCATCCTTCAGCGCCACCTCACGGGCGGCCACGGCCTGAGCAACGGCCTCCCTGTCCTTCCTGGAGTCAGCAGCTACATGGCTCAGTGCCGCCCGGACGGATGCGTCGGAATGCAGCCAGCCGGAAACAAGTTCCAGGTGTCCGGCCACCAGGCGACGATCGCAGCCCTAACGTTCTTCTCGCAGCAGGGCCATCGCAGAAAGAGCCCGCTCTAGGACATCAGGAGAGGCGGAGGAACCTGGGGTCAGCAGCGTAGCAGAAGAAGGAGGAGGAGGCGACTTCGTCACCATGGTCTGGGAGGCCAGAGTCTCCTGAGCCTCGGGGACCCCAGCGCCCGAGCCGGACGGTGGCACCTCCGGAGCCGGCGGGGCCTTGGGGGCTGACCCCTCCCGAGGATGCTCCACCCAGCCTCGCGAGGATGATCGGGAGGGAGAAGCACGAGCACCGTCTCCGCCTTCACTCATGGAGAGGGGTGCGGCCGTAGGAGGCGACCTGGGCTCAAGCACCACCACCTCGCCCTACCTTCTCCTCTTTGCCGCAGGCGTCAGCCTAGTTGCACAATGAAGAAGAGTCAAGGACAAGCACCATAAGCAAGAATGAGGCAGGGTGAGAACACTTACTGGTCCACCGTGGCATAGTCCCTCCGCTTCGGGAGCTTGAAGCCAGAGAGCTTAGCGGCCCGAGGCGCGGGTGCGCCAGCTCCGAGAGTAGAAGCAGGGGCAGCAGCTGGGTCAGAGGCAGCTCTAGGTGGCGGTGAGGCAGGAGCGTTGTCCCGGGTGGGCAGCGCCGACCTGCCCTTCGTCGGAACTACGGGCGGCTCCCCCTCTTTTGGGAGGATGTCGGCCTTGCCATCGTCGTCAGGCAGGAGGCGGAGGATGTCGGCCTTGCGCAAGGGGAGGTCTCCCCCATCTCTTCGGGGGCCGCCTCTGAGTCACGATCCTCGTCCTCCTCCTCCTCTCCGTCCCTGCGGGAATCACCAGAAGACACGTCCACCATCACCGTCGCCACCGGAGCTTCAGAAGGCACTGGCGGCACCAGGCCGTGCCTGTCAAAGGTGGGCATGGCGGCTACGACCTCCGCCCCGTCCTTTTGGAGGAACAAGGAAGTGTAGGGATTCGGCGGATAGTCTTGGTCATCTCCGACCAGGGGATGAAGGGCCACGGTCAGCTCCTCATCGGACAAGGCTTTCAGACTCAAGCGGAGCTTGTCTTATTTATCATTCATGTGTTCTGCTGCGGCGTCATGTTTTATGTATGCGCGTAGAATGACTTAGCTTGATGCGCATGGAGTAGATTCCGCCTCGCGAGACACATGTTCCCCGATGCCTGACGAGGTCTCCTGTGCTCAGGGGGCGCCTGAGAACTGCAAAAATTTGCTAGGAAATCCTTATTCTTCCGGATCCTGATCATAGGCACTGCCGACCGTAACTTTGAGCTTCGTGTCGCGGTACCCGTGGGGCACGGACTAAGAAGGGTGCGCTAGCTTGCAAGCTCGAGCGAGGGTTCCTTGTGAAAGACAAGAAAGAGAAAACACTCACGAGGGTGCCTGCCCAGCCCCCTCGCAAGACATGCGAGGGAGAGAACAGGCAGGGCTTGGGGGCTCTCCAAGCGGAAGGCCGTAGGTTTGACCCCTAGCTGGCGCGCCAAATGTTGGATTTCGGGTTCCGGGAAAACCCTTGAGGTTTGAACACTGGGGTGCGCACGAAGATATCTCCCCCTATCTAGCTCACACACTCTACGATCTCACGACCTAGCTCGATGAACCCAAAGAACATGAGACACAAGATTTATACTAGTCCGGGCCACCTTTGCGGTGTAATACGCTACTCCAGTGTGGTGTGGTGGATTGCCTCTTGGGCGGAGGATGAACAGTACAAGGGAAGAACAGCCACGCAAGGTGAGGTGTTCTTGTGCTTGGTGTGCTTGTGTAGTTGAAGCTCGGGATCTCTCCTCCCTATGGTGGTGGCTAGTCCTATTTATAGAGGCCCTGGTCCTCTTCCCAAATATTGAGCGGGAAGGGATCCCATAACGGCCAAATTCAAAGGGAGAAAACTAGTACAAGCTATCCTGACAAAAGTAGTCTTCGCCTGCCAAAGGCTCTGGTGGTGACACCGTCTTGGGCTCCACGGTGACCTCCGTCTTGATGTCCTGCTAGTCTTTCTTGTTGCACCATTATGGAAACCTTTGCCTCATGCCTCCGGACTCCTCGCATGCGCTTGCTCCTTTAGTACCAAAGAGGAAACGAGGACACTGCCCACGCTAGTGTCACAGGAACCTCGTGAGGTGTCCCTCGCCTTGATCTCTCCGTCACTCGCGAGCCAGCCTGGTGAGGTTGCCCCTGAGGAGGTCTTGCGCCATCCGCCTCACAAGGCTTGTCCCCTCGCGAGGGTCTTGAATGTTTGCTGGTGAAAATGGGCCGTACAGGGCCGCTGGTGGAGCCACGCTGCGGGCCACGGGCAGGCTAGTCTAGGGACCCCCGTTCCAGAACGCCGACAGTAGCCCCCGGTCCCAAGGCGCGCTCGGGCTTGGCTTCGAGGCATAGCTAAAGGGCAAGCGCGGAGCGCCGCAGACCCCAACAGCCTACGGCCACGGTTAGTGCGTGGTGACTGATTGGACGTGGGCGTCTCCGCTTCCCCATGCAGCCTCCACAACTACTCGTCTGACAAAGAGGCTTGTGCGGGCAACGCTTGCCTTCATTGCTTCCTTCGCCTAGCTTGAGATCCCCTCTCTCGCTCCTCACTTCCTAAATCTCCAGATCTGCTCCTATCTCCTTCCGAGCTTCCATCCAATGGTGCCCCGAAAGGCCAAGCTTGACTCGCCGCCCGCCTGGTACGAGCAGGACCTAGAGGCGCCCATTGTCTCAGCGAAGTATCTTGTCATCACGCGACTGCTGACGGTGGGGGAGAACAACGAGAAGGGCGATACCGAGCTCCGGGCTGGCTCTCTCGTGCCTGAAGCTCCGAAGAGCTCCTTCTACCCCATCTTCGTGAGCATCGTCCTCGCTGGCCTTGTTCCGCCCTTCTCCAACTTCTTCTATGCGGTCCTCCATCACTACGGGTTACTGGCTCTTCATCTCCATCCCAACTCCATTCTTCTCTTGTCCATCTTTGCCTTTTATTGTGAGGCGTATGTCGGGGCGATGTCGTCCCTGGCATTGCTGCGCCACTTCTTCGACCTTCGGATCAACGACGGCCACAACACGGGGTGCACCAACTTCATCGCACCCGACAAGGCTAACGCGTTTTTGAACACCGGGAAGAAGGCCGATAGATTCATTAGCAAGTGGGTTATGATAGATGCCAAGTGTGTCCACCCACGGCTGAAGCTGCCGATGGGAATGCCCCGGCCTAATGTGGGGTGGTCCTGCGTGAAGCTTACTGACGATAGGGCGAGGCTGGTGCTGGAGAAGATGAACGCCGACCTGAGATCGGGTAACACGAAGGCGGCGAAGTTGACGGGGGCCATGATCCTGAGGGAATTCTTGGTGCTGCGGGCGGCTCCCCCTCTTTTGGTAGGACGTCGGCCTCGCCATCGTCGTCAGGCAGGAGGCGGAGGATGTCGGCCTTCCGCAAGGGGGAGGTCTCCCCCATCTCTTCAGGGGCCGCCTCTGAGTCACGATCCTCGTCCTCTTCCTCCTCTCTGTCCCTGTGGGAATCACCAGAAGACACGTCCACCGTCGCCGTCGCCACCAGAGCTTTTGGGCACGGGGGCTGCGCTCGGGTCACGCCCAAGCGTACGCCACCCTGCCAGGTCCCTCCGACCTAGTCGTCGCGCGCCCTCCCAAGCAGAGCCAAGGTACAAAGGCCGTTTGAACGTCAAGGGGGACTCCCGAGCATCGCGACCCTAGAGCCTAACTGACAACATAGCCCCTCACTCATTGGTCCGTCCTGGTGATCCAGTTGGCCTAATGGCGGCTGAGGTATTGATACGTCTCCAACGTATCTAAATTTTTTTATTGTTCCATGCTATATTATATCCTGTTTTGGACATTCTTGGGCTTTATGATACACCTTTATATTATTTCTGGGACTAACCTATTAACCGAAGGCCCAACCCGAATTGTTGTTTTTTGCCTATTTCAGAGTTTCGTAGAAAACGAATATCAAACAGAGTCCAAACGGAATGAAACCTTCGGGAACGTGATTTTTGGAACGAGTGATCCAGAGGACTTGGACCCTACATCAAGAAAGCAATCAGGAAGGCATGAGGCAGGGGGCGCACCTACCCCCAGGCGCGCTCTCCACCCTCGTGGGGCCCACATTGCTCCACCGACGTCCTTCTTCCTCCTATATATACCTACGTACCCCCAAACTACCAGATACGGAGCCAAAACCCTAATTCCACCGCTGTAACTTTCTGTATCCGTGAGATCCCATCATGGGGCCTTTTCCGGAGCTCCACCGGAGGGGGCATCGATCACGGAGGGCTTCTACATCAACACCATAGTCTCTCCGATGAAGTGTGAGTAGTTTAATTCAGACCTTCGGGTCCATAGTTATTAGCTAGATGGCTTCTTCTCTCTTTTTGGATCTCAATACAAATTTCTCCCCCTCTCTTGTGGACATCTATTTGATGTAATCTTCTTTTGCGGTGTGTTTGTTGATACCGATGAATTGTGGGTTTATGATCAAGTTTATCTATGAACAATATTTGAATCTTCTCTAAATTCTTTTATGTATGATTTGTTATCTTTGCAGGTCTCTTCGAATTATTAGTTTGGTTTGGCATACTGGATTGATCTTTCTTGCAATGGGAGAAGTGCTTAGCTTTGGGTTCAATCTTCCCAGTGACAGTAGGGGCAGCAAGGCACGTATTGTATTGCTGCCATCGAGGATAAAAAGATGGGGTTTATATCATATTGCTTGAGTTTATCCCTCTACATCATGTCATCTTGCTTAAAGCGTTACTCTATTCTTTTGAACTTAATACTCTAGATGCATGCTGGATAGCGGTCGATGTGTGGAGTAATAGTAGTAGATGCAGGTAGGAGTTGGTCTACTTGTCTCGGACGTGATGCCTATATACATGATCATACCTAGATATTCTCATAACTATGCTCAATTCTGTCAATTGCTCAACAGTAATTTGTTTACCTACCGTAATACTTATGCTCTCGAGAGAAGCCACTAGTGAAACCTAGATATTCTCATAACTATGCTCAATTCTATCAGATCTCACTTTCGTAAGTGACCGTGAAGGGATTGACAACCCCTTTATTGCGTTGGTTGCGAGGATTTTATTTGTTTGTGTAGGTGCGAGGGACTCGTGCGTGGCCTCCTACTGGATTGATACCTTGGTTTTCAAAAACTGAGGGAAATACTTACGCTACTTTGCTGCATCACCC
The DNA here is from genome assembly GCF_003073215.2 of Triticum urartu. NCBI lineage: Eukaryota > Viridiplantae > Streptophyta > Magnoliopsida > Poales > Poaceae > Triticum > Triticum urartu. The sequence goes on from NC_053023.1 coordinate 257,380,083, forward strand.
TTTCCTCTTCAAGGGAAAACCAACGTAGTGCTCAAGAGGTAGCAAGAAGAATTTCTGGCGTCGTTACCGGGAAGTCTATGCAAAAGTCAACATACCAAGTACCCATCACAAACCCTTATCTCCGGCATTACATTATTTGCCATTTGCCTCTTGTTTTCCTCTCCCCCACTTCACCCTTGCCGTTTTATTCGCCCTCTCTCTCCGTCCTCCTTCTCTTTCTCTATTTGCCTCTTATTGTCCGTTTCTTGTTTGCTTGTGTGTTGGATTGCTTGCTTGTCACGATGGCTCAAGATAATACCAAATTGTGTGACTTTACTAATACCAACAATAATGATTTTATTAGCACTCCGATTGCTCCTCTTACCGATGCTGAATCTTGTGAAATTAATGCTGCTTTGCTGAATCTTGTCATGAAAGATCCGTTTTCCGGCCTTCCTAGTGAAGATGCCGCTACCCATCTAAACAACTTTGTTGATTTGTGTGATATGCAAAAGAAGAAAGATGTGGACAATGATATTGTTAAATTGAAGCTATTTCCTTTTTTTTGCTTAGAGATCGTGCTAAAGCTTGGTTGTCGTCTTTTCCTAAAAATAGTATTGATTCATGGAATAAGTCCAAATATGCTTTTATCTCTAAGTATTTTCCTCCCGCTAAGATCATCTCTCTTAGAAACGATATCATGAATTTTAAGCAACTTGATCATGAACATGTTGCACATGCTTTGGAGAGGATGAAATTAATGATACGTAATTGCCCTACACATGGTTTGAATTTATGGATGATTATACAAAAAAATTATGCCGGATTGAATTTTGGTTCTAGAAATCTTTTAGATTCGGCCGCTAGAGGCACTTTTATGGAAATCAATTTAGGAGAAGCTACTAAACTCCTAGATAATATCATGGTTAATTATTCTCAGTGGCACACTGAAAGATCTACTAATAAGAAAGTGCATGCGATAGATGAAATTAATGTTTTGAGTGGAAAGATGGATGAACTTATGAAATTATTTGCTAATAAAGGTGTTTCTTCTGATCCTAATGATATGCCTTTGACTACTTTAATTGGGAATAATAATGCATCTATGGATGTGAATTTTGTTGGTAGGAATAATGTTGATAACAACGCGTATAGAGGAAACTTTGATCCTAGGCCATATCCTAGTAATTCCTCTAATAATTATGGTAATTCCTACATCAATTCTTATGGAAATTTGAATAATATACCCTCTGATTTTGAATCCAATATTAAAGAATTTATTACTTCGCAAAAGAATTCCAATGCTTCGATTAAAGAAAAATTGCTTAAGATTGATGAGTTGGTTAGGCACATTGATAGAATTTCTCTTGATATTGATTCTTTGAAACTTAGATCTATTCCACCTAAGCATGATATCAATTAGTCTCTCAAAGCCATGAGAATTTCCATTGATGAGTGCAAAGAAAGAACCACTAGGATGCGTGTTAAGAAAGATTGCTTTATAAAAGCGTGTTCTTCTAGTTTCCATGATAATAAAGATGAAGATCTAAAAGTTATTGATGTGTCCCCTATTAAATCTTTGTTTTGCAATATGAATCTTGATAATGATGGGACTAAATATGATCCACCTTTACCTAGAAGACGTTCCAAAAATTCGGAGTCTTTAGATCTTGATGCTAAAATTGGTTAAAGTGGGATTGAAGAAGTCAAAGCTTTAAATATCAATGAACCCACTATTTTGGATCTCAAGGAATTTAATTATGATAATTTCTCTTTTATACATTGTATTTCCTTGTTGCAATCCGTGCTAAATTCTCCTCATGCTTATAGTCAAAATAAAGCCTTCACCAAACATATCGTTGATGCTTTGATGTAATCTTATGAAGAAAAACTTGAGTTGGAAGTTTCTATCCCTAGAAAACTTTATGATGAGTGGGAACCTACTACTAAAATTAAAATTAAAGATCATGAGTGCTATGCTTTGTGTGATTTGGGTGCTAGTGTTTCCACGATTCCAAAGATTTGTGTGATTTGCTAGGTTTCCATGATTTTGATGATTGCTCTTTAAACTTGCACCTTGCGGTTTCAAATATTAAGAAACCTATTGGAAGAATTAATGATGTTATTATTTTTGCAAATAGGAATTATGTGCCTGTAAATTTTATTGTTCTTGACATAGATTGCAATCCTTCATGTCCTATTATTCTTGGTAGATCTTTCCTTAGAACGATTGATGCAATTATTGATATGAAGGAAGGGAATATTAGATTCCAATTTCCGTTAAGGAAAGGCATGGAACACTTCCCTATAAAGAAAATTAAATTACCATATGAATCTATTATGAGAGCCACTTATGGATTGCCCACCAAAGATGGCAATACCTAGATCTATCCTTAATTTTATGCCTAGCTAGGGGCGTTGAACGATAGCGCTTGTTGGGAGGCAACCCAATTTTATTTTTATTCCTTGATTTTTTTTCTCCTGTTTAGTAATAAATAATTTATCTAGCCTCTGTTTTGGTTGTGTTTTTTGTGTTTAATTAGTGTTTGTGCCAAGTAGAGCCGTTGGGAAGACTTGGGGAAAGTCTTTTTAATCTTGCTGTAAAAAACAGAAACTTTAGCGCTCACAAGAATTGCTGTCATTTTTATTTGGAAAGAGCTATTTAGTTAATTCTTTCTTAAGATGATTAATAGATAAATTCCTCACGTCTAGAAATTTATTTTGGAATTTCTGGGGTTCCAGAACTTGCGCTAGCTACAGATTACTACAGACTGTTCTATTTTTGACAGATTCTGTTTTTTCGTGTGTTGTTTGCTTATTTTGATGAATCTATGTGTCGGTGGGAAACGACACCTATGGGAGCACAAGAATCCCTACTGCAGTTGCGCGGCGCAGGGTTGAGAGAAGAGCGGGTCTAACAGAGAGCATGTGGTTCGTTTATCCAGGTTCGAGCCGCGAGGATGCGTAAAACCCTAGTCCTGCTTTGATCGATGTATTTTGAGTTCTTGAACTAGCTACGGGGTGTAGCGAGCTCCAAAAAGCCCAATCCCTCTCCTCGTTGCCTTGGGCCTCCTTTTATAGAAAAAGGGGTTGCCACAGTGGCACACAGGAGGTGGAAAGGCAACAGTGTTGCGAGGTTATCCTGGTATTACAGGACAAAGCGCATTAGATGCGAGGCTTAGGTGTCCCTCCACTTTATCGGGGGCGGGGGTGAGGCCCATCCCGTCCATCGCCGCTCCTCCAAGCTTCGACACGCGCCCTGGCCAGTGATGCATGCGGCACCATGTAGGTAGGCAGGCAGCTGAGGTGGCGCGGTGGTGGAGTCTCCACGAAGGGCTACATGTCGCCACGCAGGTGCCTGCCCAGCTGGTCGGGTCGGCAGCTGCATGCGAACGGCGGCAGAGACTTGGCTAGTGTGGGCCTGACGGTGGCCCTGCTGGTGTGCTTGGGGAGGGCCTTGCTGGGTGGCCCGGCAAGGGTCTTGCCGTGGCGTGCAGGCATCCCCGGCATGGATCTTGCCGGGGGTCTTGTGGGTTTCTTCGATGAGGATGGCTGCCTTCCTATCCTCATTTGACCTTGACTATTCTTTGTCTTCATGAAGATCTGCATGCCACCACAGAGGTGCCTCCCGAGCCCTGTCCAATGCATTTGTCGAGTGTTGGTGGGCTCGAGGGTGGCTCGCTCGGCTGGCGTGGGTAAGCTGCCCCCGCAAGGGTCTTGCCGGGGCCGCTGAGGCTGCCCCGGCAAGGGTCCTTGCCGGGGAAACCTTCTTTGCCCGTCTGATCTTTGTGGCCTTGGTCCTTATCATTGCTTTGCTTCGTCTTGGGCTTTGATCTTACCTTGGCTTACCTCCCTTGCTCTGCTTGATGTGGTAATGGGCGCGGCTCTGACTGCCCGTGCACAGGTAAAGGGGTACAAAAATGTGCCCCTAGTTTTGTACATCGACAGGAGCCCCCTGGCTTGGGCCACACATAAGCGCGACACGTTGTTGGGTCAGGCCCAAAACGGTGCGCGGGCGGGCGGAGCGGTTTTTACCTCAGTAAGGTTTTTCGCGCGCTCTGCTTCCCACGACCCGCACGCGCGGCGCGGGGTGGAGGGGCGTGCGTGACGTGGGCGGCATGCGTGGGGCGGTTTCCACATGTAGGCGTCACATCGTGGTTAATGGGCGGCGCGACCCGCGACTTCCCCATAAAAAGGGATAACCGCGGGCGCACTGTTCCTTTTACCATTCGCGCGACCCCAATCTCGGAAACCTCCGCCTGTCTCCCTCTTCTTCTCCAAGCTTTGCCTCCGCTCACCGCCGTTCTGCTTCTGCCGCCCTCCGCTCCTCCCTCCTCCCTCCTCCTTCAGCCACCATGGCGCCAAAATCCACCAGCGGCAAGGGGGTGGCCAAGGATGCTGGGGCTGTGGAGCCGCCGGAGTGCGCGCTGTCGGGGCAACAGACGCAGTACGCCTTCTTGTTCCCCTCGATGGTCGACGCGTTGGAGCTTCAGGACCTCTTCAGTCCCCTCTGGGGAGTGAGACGAGGGGGGGGATTCGGGGCACCTGGCCACACGCGTCATTCCCGCCGCCTGCGCCGACCCTGCCCCAAATCGGTACCCCTTCTTCGTTGATTACCTTTCTTGCGGGCTCTTCCCGCCCTTCTCCGATTTCTTCAGTGACATCATGCACACCTTCAGCTTTCGTCTCTTGGATTTTACTCCAAATGCGATGGCATGCATGTCCCTTTTTGCGCACCTTTGCGAGGGCTTTGCCAGAGAACACCACAGCACGGCGCTCTTCCGCCACTATTTCTTCCCTCGGATCCAGCCGGGGGGTGCCGTCTCTGGTTGCGTCACTTGGATCCCAAGATCCAAGGGGGTGTACCCGGACGGCACCATGAAGGAGAGGTGGGAGGAATGGCGGGGCCAGTGGTGCTGGATTGAAGAGAAGGACCCGCCGGCCTTCTACAAAGTTCGCCAGGTGCCGCCGGTTCACAACAGCGATTAGAGCGACGTTGATGCTGCCGATGGGAGGCTCACGGTTGCCACCACCAGGATTCTCCGACTTACCCAGGCCCGGGCTCACCCTTGAAATGATTGGGGCAGATTTCATCCTCCGCCGGATTGCTCCGTTGCATAACAAGGGGAGGCCAGCCTGGCTCTTCACGAACCCCGCTAACATCATGTGACTCCGCCCCGGCCTCGACCACAGCTTTACGGTGCTGGCGCACGCCCATTTCTGCCAGCGGCTCTTCCAGCTTGACGTGGGCCGCGACAGCGAGGTTGAGCGGACCGGCAAGGTTGCGAGGGCTGCCGCAAAGGCCGGCAAGGTCCTCAAGGGGCCGTTGTTCAAGCTGCCGACGGGGGTGGTCCCGTTGTGCTTGTGCAACAATTCGCGTCAGTTCGAGATCATTGACATGATGCCAGACTAAAACGCCCATGGCCCCAACCCGAGCTGGAAGGAGCCGGAGGACGTCGAAGTGCAACAGTTCTTTGACACCCTGCACGAGCGGTACGTCGATGCCGACGTCGAGCAACTGCTTGTCATGGACACCACCTGGGCGGAGCTGGACTACATCGCCACTAGGGCGAGGGAGACACAGCTTGCCAGGGAGGCTGGCAGCGCCGGCGGTGTGGAGCACGAGGCCGCGACAGCTGCGGAGGAGGAGGAGCTCGCCCGGTGGGCGGCGGCCACCGGGGGAGCCAGTAGCGCCGGTACCAAGACTCCTCCGGTCGAGGATGTGACCCGTGAGTCGTCGTCGGAGGAGGCCGAGACCACAGATCCGACACCATTTGCGGGGAGGGGGCGAGTCTTGCGGCGGGCTAGTTCTGGCGAGCCGCTCCGGCCCTGCAGGGCTGCGCAGCTGCAGCTGACCTCGGAGGGTCCTGGCACCACACGAGGGCCGCAACGGCGAAGGAGCTGGCGAAGGTCGCGGTGAAGAAGAAGACGGCCACTCCTTCTTCATCCAAGCGTGCCCAGACGCCGCCTCCCTCCCCTCTGCCGGCAAACATCAGCGCGGGGATCACCTTTGATTATGGATCCCTCAGTCCGAGGAGGAAGAGGATGGCAGTAGAGGAGGAGGAGGACGATGAGTAAGCATCCGGTTCCTCCCCATTATTTCTGCCTCCCCAACCTGCGTTACTGATCTTGACTTGTGTTCATCTTTGCAGGGACGCGGAGACGCTGACCCAGAGAGCAAAAAGGGCCAAGGCCTCAGTGGGTGGCCAGCCCCCGGCTGGTACTTCGAGGGCGCCCTTGGTGGTATAGAGCAGCCCGGACAGCAGCCCCCGGCAAAGCCCCCAGCGTAAGTTCATCATTCTTCTCTCTTCGACATGTGTCAGGGGCGCGACACTTTGGTGCTGACCTTGCCAGGTGTGCAGGAGGGGAGCGGCAGCAGGAGGAGCCACAGGGGGCTACTCTCAACACGCCGCCCCCATCGACCACACCGCCCCGAGGGACATCCCTGACAAGGGCGCCAAGCATCGGGCCCACACAATTGGAGGAGGAGGAAGAGAACTTGGGTGCTAGTGGCTTTGCCTCGACGCCGAATGTTGGCGAAGAGGGGACTTCCGTTTCCCAGCCGGGTGTCGGCATCGGTAAGTCGTTCGCCATTTCGTCCCTGCTTCTTCTTCTTCTTTCCGGCTCTTGGTCTTGGCTTTGCCTCACCCCTGTCTTTGGTGCCCAAATTCCTCCTTGGTGGACTCAGAGGATGTGGATGCCGTCGTCAAGGGTGTTGCCATGGCCGCCGGGGCGGACGCCGAGAAGGTCACCGCTGAGGAGGCTGCCAAGGACGCTGCCGAGGAGGCCGCCGGGGGGCCTTCCAGGAAGGCTGACAAGGCTACCGCTGAAGAGGCCGGCAAGGGGCTTGCCGAGGAGAAGGAGGAGGAGGCTGGTGACCGGCCTTCCTCCTCTTCTACTTTCGGCTCCGGCAAGTACCTGAGGGTGAGCGACGACTTGTTCATCCACCTTCCGGGCAAGTTGAGCACCAGGATGCCTGTTGAAGGAGAGGTGTTCGACGATGAGGTGCTCGTCGCCGCCGGGCTCGAAGTCATTGACGAGCCAATCATCGGCGGCGGCGGTTCGCAGGAAGGGTGGCTCCTCCACGCCATGGGCGCCAGCTTCCGGAAGCTCCAGGCGCTCCATCGCGCCCGCGTAGACAAGGTTGAGTCCAGGATGGCGGTGGTGGAGAAGGCGGGGGCGGAACTCCAGGAGCGCGTCGCCGAAGCGCGGGATTGGTTCCGCGAGGCCACCGAGAAGTTCAAGGCGGCCCAGGACGAGCAGGCCAGGTGCTACGTGGAGTTTACCATGAAGCTCGCCAACGTCGAGAAAGCCCGGGAGGCAGCGAAGAACTCGGCCGAGGCCGCCGAGGCCGTTCAGACCCAGCGCGAGGCCGCGCTGAACTCCCAGGAGGAGGATCTTACCGTACGCAAGGAGAAGCTTGCCACCACACTTCGTGGCAAAGATGCCGAGGTGGAGAAGCTTGTCCTGCAGCGGACCAGTGATCTAGAGCAGAGGCACAAGGAGGCACTCAATGCCCAGGCCCGGTTTCACGCCGGTAAGGTGAAGGAGCTGGAGGAGGAGCGCCACAGGCTGACCGAGCAGGCGTTGAAGCTGTCTCGGGAGAAAGACGCAATTAACGGTGCTCTGTCGGAGGCACAGGGCACGGTCATCGGCAAGGCTGGGGAGCTTGCCGAGGCCAACAACTCCATCGGGGATCTCGACCTGAAGCGAAATGGTCTCAAGGAGGCGCGGGAGGAGGCCAAGACTCGAGAGGGAAACCTGGCCACGGCGCTGGAGGGCGAGATGCAGTAGCGGCAGAACGAAGGCCTCAACTTTGCCGATCATGTGGCGGGCGAGAACCGTTGGCTCGAACGCCTTGCTGTCGTCGCCAACCAGGCTGCTGCGCAGCTTGCCACCATGGGGATGCCGGACGTGAGGTATGCCCCGGAGCGAAACGTGAGCACCCATTGCACCCTGACCTTGTTCTTTGAGAAGGTCGTCCATGCTCTGGAGCAGCTCCACGCCAATCGGGCGGCCTCACTGGCCGAGGAGTCCCGGTTGCTTTGCCAGGGCGCCATGACCAAGGTCCTCACCAAGTTGGTGCACTGGTACCCCGACCTCAACTTCGACGCTGGGCTGGAGAGCTTGCCGGAGGGTGTTGACCTCATGCCGCTTAGGGAGCGCATCAAACCCATCATCAGCCGTGTCGGCAGAATTATGAGGGTGGAGGGCCAGCGCCGGGATTAGGCATCCCGTTCCTCATAGCCGCGGTGGGTTCACAACCAAGACAATTGCTATCTCTAGTTAGAACCGCGGCAACAATTTGATGTAACATAACTCTGCAGCACTTTCAGTACTATGCATGTTATTTCCCTGTTCGATTTCCCTTTGTATACGCACCCTACACCAACTGGGAGGCTTGCCGGCGTGGAAGCCCAAGGCGGCGTCTTGGGGACGGATCCTCATTGGCCTGCCGGGTATGCATGCTGCCGGACGAGCCACCTTACCGTTCTTAACGCGGCCGCTCGAACTGTCGAGCTTGACTCGAGTCAGAATCGAGAGCGTTGTCAATCGCGGAAGGCTAACCCTGCCGCACTCGACGTGGCCGCTTGAGCAGTTGAGTGGACTGGAAACAGGGCAAGGGCGTTGCCGATAGCGGGAGAGCCCCCTGGCGTGCAGGTTTTCCATACAAAGGCACGACATCTCTGAGGGAAATAACCTTGTATAAAGAGGAAGGAAAGTAGTCAGGGTTCGGTGTGACTTAGCTTCTGCTTGTAGTCGCGCCGACGTCGGTCTTTCGACCCCTTCTCCCGCTTCTCTTAGAGCCATCGCCATGAAGGAATGCTCACTTAACTGCTAAAACCGATTCTCACAATTGCACTCCACCTACCTGGCGTGCCAAGGATGTCGGTGGGAAATGACACCTATGGGATCACAAGAATCCCTACTGCGGTTGTGGGGCGCGGGGTTGACAGAAGAGCGGGTCTAACAGAGAGCATGCGGTTCGTTTATCCAGGTTCGAGCCGCAAGGATGCGTAAAACCCTAGTCCTGCTTTGGTGGATGTATTCTGAGTTCTTGAGCTAGCTACAGGGTGTAACGAGCTCCAAAAAGCCCAATCCCTCTCCTCGTCGCCATGGGCCTCCATTTATAGAAAAAGGGTTTGCCACAGTGGCACACATGAGGTGGAAAGGCAACAGTGTTGCGAGGTTGTAAGTGCATCTAGTGCCCCTTAGTGATTTTGGTGTATTGAAAACTTATAGGTTAAGGGACTAATGCGTTTGTGAGTGTACACAGGTCTATAAGTCTATGAGGAGTTTGATATTTACAGAGAAAGTCGACCCCTAAAAATGAAGTTCTTTGACTGAAGACTTTGGATTTATGAAGACTTTCTAAAAACTTTGAAAGTGAAGAAATTGGTGTGACCTTGAAGACTTGGTATTCATTCGAGGAACATGAAGCGTGAAGACTTTTGTTTTCGTAGTTTCATTTTCTTTTTCTTGAGTAATAGGAAACACTGTACTGTTAAAGGGGGTCGAGGAAATACTAAGGAAAAATTTCCATGTGATGCTCAACTCAAAATCCTACACCTACCAATCCCTTCGAGCGAAGCCATTGGAAATCTCATACAGTCCAGTCATATTCTTCAGTGACAGAGACGAAGTTCTTCTAGCCTCTGAGGAATTTGTTCTGACTGAGGAGTTAGGAATTTTCCAGTGCGGATTGCCTACACAATGAGGAACATGATAGCCCTCAGGATTTTGCTAGTCAAAATTCCTACCGTTGCTGTGCTATGCGCCAGCTGTCCCAAAATATCTATCCACCTAACGGCATTTATGTCTTATCATGTCGGGCTGCTCCCTAGGCTATAAATAGCCGCCCCCTACAACCGCTAGCTGGTTAACTGCTCCGAGAGAAACTGACACTTGTCATTTGAGAGCAACCCATCCTCCGAGGACTTTGAGCGAAAATCATCCAGTGAGGAAAAACCCAAACCCAAACACCTACAAACCCCAAGTGATTGAGCATCACTCAAGAGATTGATCCCGCGTGGATCCGATGATTGTTACCTTTGAAGACTGTGGTTCTTCCACACGGTTAGGCGTCATGGTCTAGAGCATCCAAGAGGAAGTGTGGATCGCCGAGTGACCATGTTTGTGAAGGTTTGGAAGTCACCTGAAGACTTACCACGAGTGATTGGACAAGGTCTGTGTAACCTTAGTTCAAGGAGAATACGGTGAGGACTTGGTGTCCTGAGCTGCGTGTTCAGGACTGGGTGTCTGGGACTGTGTGTCCTCGAGTTTAAATACTCATCCGCTCCAACCAGACGTACAACTGAGACAGCCGTTGGAACTGGTCTACCAAATCATTGTCTTCACCAAGCTTACTAGTTCTATTCCCTCAACTCTTTCATTTCCTCATAACTGTGTTGTGTGTTTGTTCATATCTGTGTTTGAAGACATTGACTAATGACTTTCTCAATTTCCTCAGTTTAATTTCTTCAGTCTCTTTGTCTTCATCCTGTGTTATTCTGTGCTTACGCTTCCTGTACTCTGTGCCTGTCTTCATTTCATCATGATGACTATGCTTGTATTCTATTATGTTTACTTTTGAGTACTTATTCTGCTGCTAGTAGTTCTTCTCTAAGGAATTTCCTCACTGGCAAATTCCTCGGTGAAGAATTTCATTAGTCACCCCCCCCTCTAGTCGATATAACACACTTTCAATTGGTATCAGAGCAAGGTACTCCCTTGTTTTGTGTGATTTTGGTTTAACCGCCTGGAGTTTAGTTATGTCGACCGCAGATATGAAGAAAGTGACATGCCCCATCTTTGACGGTCATGAGTATCCCAATTGGAAGGCCATGATGAAGAAGCGCCTCATGGTGATGAACAGCGAGCTGTGGACCGTCACTGAGATTGGTCTGACCGATCTGTGCAAGATGGCGGAAGCAGATGACATTCGCAAGTACACTCTTCTCAACCTCACGGCGAAGGACGTCATCTGCTCCTGTCTGTCTCAAAATCAGTTCAGGATTATCATGCATCTCGATCATGCGAAGCTTATCTGGGACCGTCTCTCTAAGGTCTATGAAGGTCATCGAACTTGTCATGATCCTTGGTTTGAGGACTTCAAGGAATCTCTCAAAGCGATGACATTCAAACGAGAATCATCATCTTCTGCATCATGCCTTATGGCAAAACATGCTAAGGTAACTGAATGCTACCTATCCGAGTTTGGTGATGATGAATCTGGTGATGAACTTGGACCCAGCTATGTCAAACTTGCTTCCCTTGCCACTAAACAACAAAGAGCTTTGGAAAAAGTTCACTACATGCTAAATAAGAGCGATGATATGTTGGGTGAAGAAATGGATTAGTCAAAAGCTTTGGCTGAAAGTCTTCAGAGACTTCATACTAAGTATGACACTCTTCAAGGTCATCATAACACTCTTTTATCTGATCATGAGAAGCTTTCTTATGAATTTCTTCAAAGAAAGCAAGACCTTGAGAAGCTAAGAGTGAGTTATGAAGATCTTCAGAAGGAGCGCGATTCATTACTTGCTCAACAAATCAGCGCTTCTCAGGAAGAATTTGTTCCTCCTTGTTTGAAATGCATTGAACGTGAATCTGCAAATTCTTCACCTGAATGTTCAAATGCTGCTAATGTTCCTCATCTGAGGACACTGCTAGTATCACTGATGATGCAGGGCTGAAGGAATTTTACATGACAGGCATGTACAAAAGCCTCGAAGGGCATCAGACTCTTTGTGATGTGCTTAAAAAGCAGATCCAAAATAGGAACCCTAGGAAACAGGGTGTAGCCTTTGAGAGGAAACTCAATGCTGATGGTACATATTGGAAGCCTGAGCAGTACCCCAAAACTACATGGGTTGCTGCAAAGGGACCTCCAGTTGATCCATCTAACTTATCTGGATTTGCATGTGAATCTCCTTATTCTGATGATGAGTCATTTGACTCCAACTATAAACTGTTCAAAAATCAGAATGGTGAAGTATTTGCTAGATATGTTGGCACTAACTGTAGGAACGGTCCTCCTATGAAGAAAATCTTGGTTCCCAAAAGATGCCTTGAAAATCTTCAGGTGAATGTCATCATGACGCCACCAGTGAAGAATAGGAACCCCAGATCAAATTCTTCATATGGACCAAATTCTTCATATGGATCCAAGTCCTCATACGGACCAAACTCCTCACATGGATCATATTCCTTAAAAGGATCAAAGTCCTCATATGAACATCATCGTGCTAACCCATCTGTTTCGCAGGGAAGATCTAAGGATTATGGATATGTGCATTATTCTTCAAATCATTATGTCCATAAGTCCTCGAAGAATTTCTCTGCTTACTCTAACCCCTCTTATGTGAAACGAAATGGACTGACATCTATGCCATCTTTCTCTTATGGAGCTCGCAGAATGATGAACTCTTTGCCACCCCTTCAGATGTGGGTGGTGATGAAAAAGAACTAATCTCTTCTGCAGGGTCAGGTCTCCAGACGTACGTAATCGTCTGAAAAATTTGCTGGAGACCTGAGTATGCCTGAAAGGACGCAAGCTAATCATGAAGAAATGAACTTTCATTTCTCACGTCCTCATACTGGTCTATCTGTTCTTTTGCTTGATGAAATTTATCTGATGAATTGATGTCATATTCTTCACTGATGAAGTATATGAGTGTGTAAGCTGCACTAATTCATCTGTAGGATGATCAACCCAAAGCCACTAAGTGGGTCCTCGATAGTGGATGTACAAATCACATGACTGGTGACAAGAATCTATTGATGGATGCTCCATTACCTCCGTCACATCTGAAGCATATCATCTTTGCCGACAAAGGCAAAAGTGAATTATTGGGTCTAGGTAAGGTTGCGATCACAAAGGATCGACACATGTACAAAGTCATGCTTGTTGACTCCTTAGGATACAACCTTATGTCTGTCTCAATGCTTTTTGATCTTGATATGGTTGTTGTCTTTGGCAAGTACCGTTGTGTTGTGGTTATGGAAGCTGACAATTCCAAAGTCTTCGAAGGCTTTAGGAGAGGAGACCTGTATATTCTTGATTTCTCTACAGGACCACAACCAGCTATGTGCCTACTTGCAAAAGCTTCAGAAGGCTGGCTCTGGCATCAACGACTTGGTCATGCAGGCATGAGGAATCTACACACGCTTGCGAAGAAGAAGCATGTCATCATCATCGAGAATGTCAAATTCCTCAAGGATCACCTATGTGGAGCCTATGAAGCTGGGAAGATGACAAAGGACAAGCATCCAGCGAAGACTATCATGACCACTACTCATCCATTTGAATTGCTTCACATGGATCTCTTCGGTCCTAACCATTATTCTGCTGTTTCAAATGATGCATCTCAATATGGCTTTGTTATTGTTGATGATTACTCTCGATACACATGGGTACACATTGTTACTTACAAACATGAAGTGCAGGAAGTCTTCAAACGATTTTCCTCGAGGGCTTCAACCAACTTTGGTGTGAAGATCAAGCACATCAGAAGTGACAATGGAACTGAGTTCAAGATGACTATCTTGATGAACTTGGTATTACACATGAGTTATCTGCCCCGTACACTCCTCACCAGAATGGCGTCGTGGAGCGCAAGAACAGGACTCTTGCTGAGATGGCTCGCACTATGCTTGATGAATACAAAATGCCTCGTCGGTTCTGGATTGAGGCAATTGATACTGCGTGCCACATCATCATAGAGTATATCTTCACAAATTCTTCAAGAAGACTGCCTATGAACTCCTCACTGATAAGAAACCCAATGTAAGTTATTTCAAAGTCTTCAGTGCTAAATGTTGGATTAGAGATCGTCATCACAACTCAAAATTTGCACCGAAAGCACATGAAGGTTTTATGCTTGGTTACGGAAAGGACTCGCGCACCTACAGAGTCTTCAACAACGTTCTTCACAAGGTTGTTGAAACTGTAGATGTGCGGTTCGATGAAACTAATGGCTCGCAAAGAGAGCACCTACCTGCTGTGATAGATGAACCATCACCTGAGGAAACTATCAAGTTCAAGGCTACTGAGGATGTCATTCCTACTAAAGAATCTGCTGAAGAATTCGTTCCAGAACAAGAAGAACGTCGATCTAATGCACCTGAAGAAAATACTGAAGAAAATGGTGCCGAAGAGAATGCTGATCAAATTCCTCAACGACAACCAGCTCATCCTCGCATTGCAAAAGAAGTGCAAGTTGAAAAGATCATGAATGACATCAAAGCGCCAGGTCCTCTAACACGCTCAAAAGATTCACATTTATCTAACTTTTGTGGGCACTATGCCTTTGTCTCTATCACAGAGCCCACTAAGGTAGATGAAGCATTTCTGGAGCCTGAGTGGATTCAGGCCATGCAAGAAGAATTACATCAGTTCGAGCTCAACAATGTCTGGGAACTAGTCAAACGTCCAGATCCTCGCAAGCACAATATCATTGGCACAAAGTGGATCTACCGCAACAAGCAAGATGAAAATGGCCTTGTGGTGAGGAATAAGGCACGGCTCATAGCTCAAGGCTACACACAGGTTGAAGGAATTGACTTCGATGAAACTTTTGCACCTGTTGCTAGACTTGAGGCTATTCGCATATTACTTGGTTATGCTAAACATCATGATATCACTTTGTATCAAATGGATGTGAAAAGTGCATTCCTCAATGGTAAGCTTGAGGAAGAAGTATATGTTTCTCAACCCCCAGGTTTTGAAGATCCGAAGAATCCTGACAAAGTCTTCAGACTCAACAAGGCTCTCTATGGCCTCAAGCAGGCCCCACGGGCGTGGTATGATACCTTGAAGGAATTCTTCATGAAGAAAGGATTCAAACCCGGTTCACTCGACCCTACACTTTTCACTAAATCTTATGATGGTGAATTGTTTGTGTGCCAAATATATGTTGATGATATTATCTTTGGCTGTACTGACCAACGTTATAGTGATGAATTTGCCAATATAATGAGTGAAGAATATCAAATGTCTATGATGGGAGAGTTGAAATTCTTCTTAGGTCTTCAAATTTGTCAACAACACAATGGCATATTCATATCACAGGAGAAATACCTCAAGGATGTACTGAGGAAATTCGGCATGCAAGATTGCAAAGGCGTCAAAATTCCTATGCCCACAAATGGCCATCTGTGCACTAATGAAAATGGTATTGATTTCGATCATAAGGTATACCGCTCCATGATTGGCTCTTTATTGTACTTATGTGCATCTAGGCCAGATATAATGCTTAGTGTTTGCATGTGTGCCCAATTTCAAGCTACACCAAAGGAATCACACCATAAGGCTATGAAGCATATTCTTCGATATCTAGCTCGCACACCAACAGTTGGATTATGGTACCCCAAGGCCTTGGCTTTTGATCTCATTGGATATTCTGACTCTGACTATGCTGGTGATCGTGTGGACCACAAGTCAACATCTGTTACATGTCATTTCCTCAGACGATCTTTGGTCTGTTGGTCCTCGAAGAAATAGAACTGCGTATCACTATCTACTGCTGAAGCTGAGTACATTGCCGCTGGTTCTTGCTGTGCTCAATTTCTATGGATGAAGCAAACTCTCAAGGACTGCGGCGTCAACATGAAGAATGTGCCTCTCTTTTGTGACAATGAGAGTGCCATCAAGATTGCTCACAACCCAGTTCAGCACTCGAAGACTAAGCACATTCAGATTCGTCATCATTTTCTTCGTGATCATGTGTTGAAGGGCGACATTTCTATTGAGCATGTGAAGACTGAAGAACAGCTTGCCGATATCTTCAAAAAGCCCTTGGATGAGAAGAGATTTAGCAAGTTGCGGTGTGAGCTAAATATCCTAGAATCTTCGAATGTTCTTTGAGAAGGACACTCATACTAACACTTATGCAAAATTGATGACTTAGATGTGCAGCACATGAAGAAACATTTTTCTTCAATCAATGAAAAATAACACTCTATGTGTGAAGAAATTAACGAAGAATTGATTCTCAGAACCCTACGATAATTGTATGCGGTGTCTGAAATAATCATTCTTATACGATGGGTCACGCCACCACCAAAAGTTGAAATTCCTCAGTTGTTCATATTCTTCAACTTTGCATTGTCTTCACTGTTTCTGTCGTTTTTCTTCATTGGCTATATATATATATATGAGTTTATGTCCTCTACAGCATTCACTTATTGCTAATTCTTCAAGTTGGTTTTTCTGCTAAGTGAACGTGATCAGACCCTTTCCCCCTCTATGCTATACTCAACCCAATCTATTCACAAATTCTTCATGTGCGTTCTATTTGAAACTCGTTCAAAATCTTCACTGTATCCTTGTCAGCTGAAGAAATTGCGAACGGAACTTTAAAACCTATCTTATCTAAATTTTCGGCTTTCCCACTCAAACCGTTCTGCATCCCACGATACACTTATCCTTTCACACACGATCGCACACGATCTCCACCTCTCAGTACGTGGGTGACACATGTCAAGCGAATGAGAAGGGTCAGGGGCACGTTCGTCCAATTTCTTCGGGTGAACAATTTTTCACTGTGGCTATAAATACCCCTCTTCCCCCTTCCTCACTTCTTTTACTCCGCTCGACCTCTCTCCAGCTCGAGCTTCTCAAACCCTAGCGCCGCCGCTACTTCATCATCGCTGGTGAGGAAGAGCTGCACTGCCTCGACCTCATCGCCGCCGTACCCGCGCCGGCCATGGAAATTTTCACTCCGCCGCCGCCGTAGCTGTCTTCCTCCGCCAAGTTAGGGCGTGGAAGATCTACACAGACGAACTTCACCTCTCCACCTCACTGTTCGTCGTGTTCTTCATCCAGGGTAATTAAAAGTTACTTTTACTGCCCTCGTTGATCTAAATTTTTATCTACAAAATCCTGAAAGGTGTTTTTCTTCATATCTTCACACACTAAAACACCTCACATATCATCTGTTCTTGATTCGTTTCTCTAAGCTATGTTTTTCTTCAAGATTCCTCAAATGTGTGGATTCCTGATCTACACATCTCTGGAACCTAAGACAAAGAACACTTAGTGAAATTCTTCAAGAATCATCTGGTCAAATTCCTCAAACTTGTTCTTTTTACAAAACCTTCTAAGAGCACATATGACCTCTCCAAATTCCTCGCAACTATACTCTGTTCACAAGTACTCATGTCAGCTGCTGAATCACTAGGTTCTCATCAAGTTAACTCATTTGTAGTGTTCCTCAAAGAAAAGTTGCATACTTCTTCAGAAAATTCAATTGTTCAAATTCCTCAACTGAAGAAAATGGCTGACGGTAAGAAGCCACAGAAAGGAGGAAATAGGGCTGAGGTCAACACAACGTTTGAAATTCCTAATGACATATACAAGGATTACTGCACTCTTGATGAGGCCAAGTTTGGAAAAGAGGACAAAAATCAGCGCAAGGTGCGCATGCAGAGGATAGAAAGGAGATGGACAAGAGAGTGGAGGGAGTACAGGTATGTTACTCCCAAGTACATGAAGAAATTCGCACTCAATCCTCCATGCCCAAGACCTCCATTGGCACCTGGCCAAATAGCTGATCCCACCAGCCTCAAGCGCGGTGAGGACTGTCCTAATGAATGGGCCAAGTGCCAAGCCAAGTTGGCTAAGCAAGCCAGAGAAGCAGTGAGGAAATTCAATGAAGACTCTGCTGCTACTGCTGCCTCTGTTGAGGCCTCTGCTGTCAAGCCAAAGAAGGCTATGTCAAAGAAGCTTGCGCGTAAACCAAGTGCTTCACCAATAGTGCCCTCAAGGCCAAGTTCCTTAGCAACGCCCTCACGGCCAGAATCCTCAAAGCCCTCACAACCAATTCCTCATGCTGCTCCTGCTCCTCAAAAGTCCTCAGCTCCTCTGCCAAAGTCTTCGGCCGCTCCAACAAAGTCCTCTGCACCTGTGCATCTCGTGACGTGTCAAAGGGCCACAGGCATCTCAATTGCCTCGGGAGCTTCAGCTAGTTCCTCAGCTGCACCAAATTCTTCAACGGGACCCTCTCTACTGAAGACAAAGGCCACTGTTGGACGAGATCCTCACCCTAGTCCTCAGAAGAAGCAGTTCACCTTCCAAGTGCCGTCTGAAGAAGACAAAGCTAATGATGATGAACTTGCTAAAATCATCAGAGATAGGCAAGTCAGGGCCGCTAGAGCCAAGGGAACAGATGTGCCACTGCTTTTGGATCCCAAGTTGATCCTCGAATACATTGATGCTTGGCACAAGAACCCCAACACTCACATGCCTGATTTCAAGCTGACTCCTGGCCAAAGTCACATGCTGACCCACTTCATTCAAGAAGAAAAATGGAAATTTGAGAAGGCCAGGCAGATCAAGAAAGCGCAGTACAAGAAGGAGCGTTATCTGAAGAAAAACGTTGTCTCTATGACAACTTAAGAACTTGTCACTATTCAAACTGAGATCAAGAAACTCAGTGATGAATTTGATGCATACTGAAAGTGCGTTATATCGACTAGAGGGGGGGTGAATAGGAGATTTTTATGAAATTCTTCACTGAAGAATTTGCTGGGGAGGAAATTCCTTAGCGAAGAACTACCAGCAGAGGAATGAGTACTCAAAAGTAAACATAACAGAATACAAGCATAGTCATCATGATGAATTGAAGACAGGCACATAGTACAGAAGCGTAAACACAGGATAACACAGGATGAAGACAAACAGACTGAAGAAATTGAACTGAGGAAATTGAGAAAGTCTTCAGTCAAAATCTTCAAACACAGATATGAACAAGCACACAACATAGTTATGAGGAAATGAAAGAGTTGAGGAAATAGAACCAGTAAGCTTGGTGAAGACAATGATTTGGTAGACCAGTTCCAACTGCTGTCTCAGTTGTACATCTGGTTGGAGTGGCTGAGTTTTTAAACTCGAGGACACACAGTCCCGGACACCCAGTCCTGAACACGCAGCTCAGGACACGCAGTCCTCACCGTATTCTCCTTGAACTAAGGTCACACAAACCTCGTCCAATCACTCGTGGTAAGTCTTCAGGCGACTTCCAAACCTTCACAAACTCGGTCACTTGGCGATCCACAATTCCTCTTGGATGCTCTAGACCATGACGCCTAACCGTCTGGAAGAAGCACACTCTTCAAAGGTAACAAGCGTCGGATCCACGCAGGATCAATCTCTTCAGTGATGCTCAATCACTTGGGGTTTGTAGGTGTTTGGGTTTTGGGTTTTTGGTTTTTCCTCACTTGATGATTTTCGCTCAAATTCCTCAGAGGATGGGTTGCTCTCAAATGACAAGTGTCAGTTTCTCTCGGAGTAGCCAACCAGCTATTGGTTGTAGGGGGCGGCTATTTATAGCCTAGGGAGCAGCCCGACATGATAAGACATAAATGCCCTTCAATGATATGACCGTTAGGTGGATAGATATTTTGGGACACCTGGCGCATAGCACGGCAACGGTCAGAATTTTGAGTACCAAAATCCTCAGGGCTATCATGTTCCTCACTGTGTAGGAAATCCACACTCGCGAATTCCTAACTCCTCAGTCAGAACAAATTCCTCAGAGACCAGAAGAACTTCGTCTCTGTCACTGAAGAATATGACTGGACTGTATGAGATTTCCAATGGCTTCACTCGAAGGGATTGGTAGGTGTAGGATTTTGAGTTGAGCATCACATGGAAATTTTTCCTTAGTATTTCCTCGACACCCTTTAACAGTACGGTGTTTCCTATGACTCAAGAAAGAGAAAATGAAACTATGAAAACAAAAGTCTCCACGCTTTATGTTCCTCGAATGAATACCACGTCTTCAAGGTCACACCATTTTCTTCACTTTCAAAGTCTTCAAAAAGTCTTCAGAATACCAAAGTCTTCAGACGAAGAACTTCATTTTTAGGGGTCGACTTTCTCTGTAAATATCAAACTCCTCATAGACTTATAGACCTGTGTACACTCATAAACACATTAGTCCATTAACCTGTAAGTCTTCAATACACCAAAATCACTAAGGGGCACTAGATGCACTTACAATCTACCCCTTTTTGGTGATTGATGAAAATATAGGTTAAGTTTTCAACGGGGATAAACATATGAAGTGTAACTACTAATATTAAGGAATTTGATTGCAAGATATAGAAGAACTCCCCCTGAAGATGTGCATAGTGAGGAATTTTCTTTTGAAGCAATGCACACTTGAAGAGTTGAATCATGGAGATCTCCCCCTATATCTTGTAATTCATACACGCATTTGATATATCACAATGAAGAATTTGAAATGCATGATGAAATATGGTGACTGATGTAATTCGATAAAGTCTCAGAAGAACCATATCAAAAGTATCAGAGCACCATCGGGTTTAAGTTTACAACTCGATCCAATAAAGTCTCAGAAGAACGAGAGTTGTAACTTAACAAAAAAACGCCCATATAGGAAGACTCGCTTGAAGACTAACTCAAAATTCTCCCCCTTTGTCACCAAATGACCAAAAGGATCGAATATGAGGACTAACGCCCTTGAAGAATATCAAGTTGATGAAGGAGCGCCAGCGTTGTTTCGGTCGTTTGTCGTAGTAGGGCCTGCTGCAGTGTCGTCCAAGTCTTTATTTTCATTAATGTCACGCGATGAAGAATATGAGCTGGCCACCAGAGAAGGAACCTTGACCTTCTTGAATTTTTTCGGTGGAGGTGCAGACCAGTCAAAATCTTCTTTGAGACCCATGTTCTTCAGATCTTCTTCACCATACAGATGTGACAGGATTACCCAGGTGCGACCGAAGACTTGATGGAGGTAGTAGTGGTTTTTCTTCACTGCATTGTGTGTGGCAGTCATGTTGTGAAGAAGTGAACCAAACTGACTCTTAACCCATTTGTGATTTCGATCCACCTTTTGGTGAAGACTAAGCAGAAGTTCACGGTCAGTCATCACGCGCGGAGTAGTGGCTTGAGGATTCTGGCCGTGAGGGCATTGCTGAGGAGCTTGGCCTTGAGGGCATTGTTGGTTAAGCACTTGGCTTGCGTGCAGGCTTCTTTGACATAGCCTTCTTTGGCTTGACAGCAGAGGCCTCAACAGAGGTAGCAGCAGTAGCAGAGTCTTCATTGAATTTCCTCACTGCTTCTCTGGCTTGCTTAGCTAACTTGGCTTGACGCTTGGCCCATTCATCAGGATAGTCCTCACCGCGCTTGAGGCTGGTGGGATCAGCGATTTGGCCATTTGCCAATGGAGGTCCTGGGCATGGAGGATTGAGTGCGAATTTCTTCATGTACTTAGGAGTGACATATCTGTATTCCCTCCACTCTCTTGCCCATCTCCTCTCTATCTTCTGAATGCGCACTTTGCGCTCATTTTGGTTTCCTCAGTAGGTGTGCAGTACCCAGCATATATTTCATCAGGGATCTCAAAGACCGTATTTACCTCAGGCCTCTTTCCTCCCTTCTGTGGCTTCTTACCATCAGCCATTTTCTTCAGTTGAGGAATTTGAACAATTGAATTCTCTGAAGAAGTATGCAACTTTTCTTCGAGGAACGCTGCATATGAGTTAAGTTGACGAGAACCTAGTGATTCAGCAGCTGACATGTGTACCTGTGAACATAGTATAGTTGCGAGGAATTTGGAGAGGTCATATGCGTTCTCAGAAGGTTTTGTAAAAAGAACAAGTTAGAGGAATTTGACCAGATGAGTCTTGAAGAATTTCACTCAGCGTTCTTTGTCTTAGGTTCTAGAGATGTGTAGATTAAAAATCCACACATTTGAGGAATCTTGAAGAAAACCATGGCTTAGAGAAATGAATCAAGAACATATGACCTGTGAGGTGTTTAGTGTGTGAATCTATGAAGAAAAACACCTTTTAAGATTTTGAAGATAATCATTCGAATCAACAAGGGTAGTAAAAGTAACTTTTAATTACCCTGGATGAAGAACACGACGAACTGGAGTGAGGAGATGTGAAGTTCGTCTGTGCAGATCTTCCACGCCCTAACTTGGCGGAGGAAGACGGCTATGGCGGCGGCGGAGTGAAGATTTCCGCGGTCGGCGTGAGTACGTCGGCGATGAGGTCGAGGAAGTGAAGCTCTTCCTCACCGGCGGCGATGAAGTAGCGGCGGCGCTAGGGTTTGAGAAGCTCGAGCTGGAGAGATATCGAGCGGAGTAAAAGAAGTAAGGAAGGGAAGGAGGGGTATTTATAGCAACGGTGAAAAACTGCTCGCCTAAAGAAACTGGACGAACGTGCCCCTAACCCTTCTCATTCGCATGACATGTGTCACCCACGTAGTGAGAGGTGGAGATCGTGTTAGATCGTGGGTGAGTGGATAAGTGTACCGTGGGATGCGGAACGGTTTGAGCGGCAAAGCCGAAAATTTTGTTACGATAGGTTTTAAAGTTCCGTTCGCAATTTCTTCAGCTGACAAGGACACAGTGAAGATTTTGAATGAGTTTCAAATAGAACGCACATGAAGAATTTGTGAATAGATTGGGTTGAGTATAGCATAGAGGGGAAGGGTCCAATCACATTCACTTAGCAGAAAACCAACTTGAAGAAATAGCAATAAGTGAATGCTGTAGAGGCCCCGGCATCGGAGGGGAGGTCCGCGGTTGGTAGAGTAACACTATTCTAATCACAGGATTAGAATAGTTATTTGGATCATGGCGCGCCCTATGTAGGAGCCGCGGAGATCTCCTGAACTCCACCAACTGCCCGACATAAAAAAACGGCCACACCACGACCCCCACCACCTCCCCCCGATCCCCTCTGATCCCATCGCCACCGATCTCGCCCTGGATCCACTCGCCTCTGGTTGCCCCACTGCGGACCTCCCCTCCGACGCCGGGGCCTCGTGCCGCCCCACCTGTCCAGCCCCGCCCCGGATCTCCCTGTCATTGGTGCCCTGCCCCACCTCTCTCACCCAGCCTATACTCCCCGCCGCCGGTGCCCCACTCGCAGCCGCCCTGCCAACGCAGGCGCCGCCGCCAACCGCGCAAGCCTCCCTCCTTAGCCCGGTCGTCACTCCCCGACCTCGACGCGGCCGCATCTCCTGCCCCTCCCCCCGCCCGACGAGCCTCCCATCGCCCTTCATCCCCGACGTGCCTCCGCATGGTCGGACCTCCACATGCAGAGGAGATCCCATTGTTCTGCAGGTCAACTACGCCTCCCATGGACAGTCATCTCCACTGGAGCCCTTGCATCATCCCACCTCCCAGCGCTCATGCCGTTCACCGCTGCCAAATCCGGCTGTTCAACGATGTAGCACCAGGAGGTTCAGCGCCTCAACCCCTCCGAATCCCATGTACTGATGCTCATCTTCTGCTTCCTTCTTCAACCCAGTGATGTCGAGTACATGGTGCGCTGCCACCAGCTTGATTCCACTTGGGCTTTGTCTGCCATGTTTTTGTGCGTGTGTGCTATGTGTCTTATTTGTGTGGCGACTGAACTTGTGCCTCAGATTATTTTGAACTGCTGCTTCTACATTTGTTCGGTCCATTTAGTCTCTATTTGACTTCTCTTACATTGTATCCTGTAGGGGTACAAAAGTTTTCCGAAACATTGTTCCTGTTAATGTCTATAAGAGCTGTTGTTCAGCAGATTTATGGTCGTAGTCAGGTGGAGACAGGGTTTGGCTCTGTGTTAAGACGAGAGGTTGCCGCACAATAAAATGAGATTTGCATGCGTACTTTGACATTGGTTTTCTCCTAGATTGTGTTTTTGATTTTGTTTACGTGAGAAAACAATCTGTATTGTAGAAGTTCATTTCTTATTGCCCGAGAGTTCATGTATTACTACCAAAAAATTGACATTTCAGAACACCAATAGGAAAAAACAGCCAGCAGAAGTCCGTTCAGCAGTGGCGAGGCCATTCGGTGACGCGAACCAAGGTCGTTCACTGGATCGGTGTCATACCGTCGATCCCCTCTTTGGTGTGCGCTGCTCGGCCTCCCACCATGCAAGTCCACCACTCGTTGCGTGCTGCCACTGTTGGGGCCGGCGAGACCCACCCGCCCACCTCATGTCCCCGCCTGTGGCCGCTTCTGAAGTCTAGCCTGACTAGCCTATTCAGTTCGATGTGTGGGTCACTATCCCTGGATACTGCCAAGCTGCACAAACACTTTTAGTTCCTGTTACTCTCAGACTCGGTGTGCTCTACGGACGGGGAGGCATGGAGTTGTCGAGTAGTATGGGAGGCGAGCTGCTACTGCGGTGAGGAACCCCTTCTCAATATTTTTTGGAATTTTTGTGAGGACCATTTGTTGGAGATGCTGGTGGTGTTAATTTTCTTTACTCTCTCCATAGTTTTAGGCGACCTGTGAAGTGGTTAGTGAGTAGAGTGGTCGATGCATCCTGGGATTATGAGCTCAAATCTTGGTCCGGTCTTTGCCATTTGAACACATGATATTACTCACCAGTTCAAGTGTACCTGCAGATGGGAGAGAGCTCTACGAGATTTTGCAAGAACAAGATCACAATTTTATACAATTTGTCACTTGTTTAAATATTGGATTTGGAGATGGGGAGGCAGTCCAGCACCCAGTTTGGTGCTCTGGGAGAAACTGAAGAGCTTCCTGGGCATAAACAAGCAGAGAAGCTTCAAGTTCCTGTCCATGGAGAAGCATCAGAGTTTCGAGGGGAGGAGGAGCAGGGACAACCCTGGAAAGAAGAGGGTGATAGCGCACCACCTCGCGGCAAGGACTGGCAATATCTGCCATGTCCAACAAATGGCGCAGTTGTTCCGTTTGCCTCATTCAATTTGGTCCATAGACTGTTGCCATTTGATATAAGTGACAAAGAACAACTTAAACTGAAGAAACTATTGTTGTTGTTCAGTACAGAGTACTACCAAACATCAAGCTCAATCTTGCCCGCTTTGATGCTATGTACGAGTGGATAAGATAGACATTGTGTTTGATGCTATGGAGCAATGGATAAGGTGGATAAGGTGGCTAATAAAATTTGGGAGATGGAGAATAAAGGTGTGTGGTAGAAAACCACTCGTACACTTCTTTTAGGAAAAAAAGGGTGCACAAAAATTATACTTTGTTCATTGCATATAGACGTACTCTGATTCAATTTGATATTTGGACTATGGATGTTTATGGCCTTGAACTGATGCCTGATTTTGTTAAACATATGGAAAATAATGCGAGCAGTTGGATAGCAGTACACCAGCAAAAAATATATGGATGTTCATACTTGGTGCAGTTTGTGTAGTCCAAGTTGAACTAAAACCATGACACTTATTTTGGATCGGAGAGAGTAGTTTTTTGTTTGTACAAAATATACATTCAGTATAGAAATTCAACATTTATTCTATCAGCAGCAAAATAGTTTGAGTCATTCATTTTTTCTGTAGAAAACTGATGAACTACTCTCTTTGGCTTCAAGTGTGCCTTGGAAAATAAATACCCAGAAAATACAGTTTATGAAGTTCATATTGGAATGACAGAGAAGGTCGAAGTAGATAACATTAAAAATACTCCGATAGTAAAGTTCGCATAAAAATCTAGAACATACAGTCTGCAAGTTCCAAGAAAGATTGATAATAAATTAAAAGAATGATATTAATAAATCTAAGAACTTCGAATTAAAATAACAGAGCAGCTTGATATTTATAAAACAAGGGATTTTCCATTCTAAAAAGTAAAACCAAAACAGAACATACAAGAAACACAATGAACTTCAAATTTGGATGTTTCTAGAAACATGATAAAAAGTCTGATCTCCTGATTAAAAAAACAAAAAAATCATGTTAGCACACGAAGTTCGATTATTAAAAAATAAAAAAGTAAAAAAAATGCAAAAACAAGACACAAGAAGTTCAAGAATAAAAATAATAAGAAGTTCAATTTTTCTAAATAGAGCAATTCAAAATTCATAAGAAAAAGATTTTCATGGTTTCAAAATAAAAAAACTCTAGAAGTTCAAATCTAAAATATTGGACCAGTTCATAAAACTAGGATTTTTTCTTACTAAAATAAAACCAAGAAGTCCAAATTACAAAAATAAAGAAGTTCGATATTTATAAAAAAACTCAAATTTTCCTTCTAGCTAAAGAAAGAAAATGAAGAAGTTCAAATAAAAATAAAGGAGTAGTTTGATGTACACGGAAAATTCAAATTCTTTCCGTTTATAGGAAAACTAGAAATATCAAGTTCAAATTTTTTAAAATGCTTGTTGCTTATGTAAAACAAATTTTTTGTAAAAAAAGACTAAAAAGTTCAAATTAAATTAACGGAGAAGTCTGAAGTATATAAAAAATTTAGATTTTTCTCGTTATTAAAGAATAAACTAAAAAAGTTCAAATAAAAAACATAAACAACTAAAATTTTTAGAAAGATTTTCCCATTTTTTTAAACTGGAAGTCCAAACCAAAACAACAAAGTGTTTCGATGTTTATTTAAAAAGCTAGGATTTTAGCTTTTTTTTCTTTCAAAAACTCAAGTATATTCGTTGCTATTAAATAATCAACAATGATGTTCGAATTGAAAAAACATTGAAATTCAATGTTTGTTTGAAAAATTGGATTTTTTTTCTAGTTACTAAAGAATAAAACCAATAATTCAATTTCAAATACCGAAGATGTTCAGTGTTTGTAAAAAAACATCCAATTTTCATATTTCTAAAAATACACAATGAAGTTTAAATAAAAAGGCTAGAGCGATTCAATGTCTATAAAAAACTCAGATATTTTCACGTAACCAAGAGAAATTCGGATTGATAACTGCCAGAAGTTCATGTATAAAAAAGAATAAAAACAACGAAAAGTTCAAGTACTAAAAAAGAATAAAAAATACGTGAAGTTTGTTGCTAGAAGTTCAAGTGCTAAAAATTTGTTGCTAGAAGTTCAAGTGCTTGGCCCGAGAAAGTTCAAAAATTCTTATGAGAGAGGTTGAACAAAAATACGTGACATAAGTTCAAGGTGAAAACAACGGAAAGATCAACTACTACACGGGATGCGTTTCAGATAAGAATATAAGAATAGAAAACAAAAAGCTTAAAAGGTTTGTTGCAAGAAGTTTATGTGCTCCTCCGTGCACGGTTCAGAATTTATATTGCGGGACATCTGACCTCCTATTACATGTTTGAAAATGGCAAGAAAATGACGTCTGGCCTTCAATTGCGTGTAATTCGACGTATACACAAAAATGCGACAGAAGTTTATAGTGAAAACAACGAGAAGTTCAAGTACTGCAAGGAATTCATTTCAGGTGAGAATAAAAGTATAGAAAAAATAAAAGCTTGAAAGGTTTGTTAAAAGAAGTTGAAGTCCTCTTTTCGGGGAAGTTAAAAAATTCTTGCGAGAGACATTCACCATATATTCATGTTCGAAAACACAAAAAAGAAAATGTTTTTTTTGCGTTTTAGAAAAATTCTCTCAATCTACAAAGAAGTTCAGTTATTATTGAGGAGCAATTTCATTTCAAAAAGAAAATAAAAAATTTAAATTATAAAAACGGAAAAAGTTCATGTACTACATGGTGTGTGTTTAATATGAGAAAAATGAATAAAAAGGCAAGGTTTGCCTCGTTATTAAAAAATGGAAACAAGAAGTTCAAAACTTAAATAACAAACACGGTCAACTTTTAATAATAGAGCGCTTCAAAATTTCATAAAAAAGATTAAGAAATAAACCAGGAAGTCCATACTAAAAAGATGGCGAAGTTCGATGATTATAGAAAACTCAGATTTTCCTTGTTATGAAAGAATGGAAACAAGAAGTTCAACTTTTAATAATAGAGCGCTTCAATATTTCATAAAAAAAATTAAGAAATAAAACCAGGAAGTCCATATTAAAAAGATGTAGAAGTTCGATGATTATAGAAAACTCAGATTTTCCTTGTTATTAAATAATGGAAACAAGAACTTTAAAAATTAAATAACAAGAAGTTCAACTTTTAATAAATAGAGCGTTTCAAAATTTCGTAAAAAATATATTAAGAAATAAAAACAGGAAGTCCATATTAAAAAGATGGAGAAGTTCGATGATTAGAGAAAACTCAGATTTTCTTCGTTATTAAATAATGGAAACAAGAAGTTCAAAAATAAAAAACAAGAAGTTCAACTTTTAAAAATATAACGCTTCAAAATTTCATAAAAAGGATTAAGAAATAAAACCAGGAAGTCCATATTAAAAAGATGGAGAAGTTCGATGATTATAGAAAACTCAGATTTTCCACATTATTAAAGAATGAAAGAAAGAAGTTCAAAAATAAAATAATAAGAAGTTCAACAATTAAAATTAGAGCACTTCAAAATTCATAAAAAATGATTAAGAAAAATCAAATTAAAAATTCATAAAAAAACTTAAATATTTTCACGTAACCGAGAGTGGTCCAGGTTGATAACTGCCAGAAGTTCATGTACTACACGGTGTGCATTTTTTATTAAAAAAGAACAAAAAATCAAAGGCTAAAAGTTTTTTTGTTATAAGTTCAAGAACTTCGTTGGAGAAAGTTGAAAAATTATTGTGAGAGAGATTTGTACAAAAGGAATATTATTTGTGTAACACTTACGATGGATGAGAAAATTACAAACGAAAATACGTCACAGAAGTTCAACAGAAAACAACAGGAAGTTCAATTACTACAGTGGATGAATTTTAGATAAAAACTTTTAAAATTGACGCGAATATGAAAAAACGATCAACACGGGAAAGTTAAGTGCTTACAACAGCTTTCCATCGGTATATCACTTCCTCAATTCCGGTGAGTGGATGGAGAGTTACGAGTAGTGGATGGAGGCCTACGAGCAAAAAAATCACGTGATAAACAGAGTGAAGTTCAGGTACACGTGCCGAGAAGTTCAGATTCTTCACGCGGTGCATTTTCGAAGAATCCGTTTCGCGATATAGGCAGAACGAATGATCCCGCCATTTTCGAAATTACTTGAAAACGGCTAGGAATCAGAGAAAACCATCAACATGAAAAAGTTTCGCAATTTCCGTAGCTTTTCAACGATATATTAGTTGCCTCATTCCGATAAAGTTTGTAGAAATTACGGCAAAAATACGTTTTTCGCCATTTTCGAAACTGACTTAAAACCGTAAAGAATTGGGAGAAACCATACATACCAAAAAGTTTCGCATTTATTCAAGCTTTCCAACGCCAATCATATGCTGCATTGGGACGCATGGTTAAAAAATTAGCTCGAAAATACGAACTCGGTAGGACTTGGACCATTTTCTAAATTACTCTTAAACCATAGGGAATTAGAGAAAAAAGCTTTCCAGATGAAAAATTAGCGCATTTTCATAAGCTTTCCAACGCCATATCATATGCCTCCATTGGATTAGCCGTTTAGAAATGACATCGAAAAAACAAACTCAGCTATTCGATTTACAAAATTTTACGTTTTTTCAAATTACTCTTTAACCATAGGGAATTAGAGAAAACTTTCAACATGTGGAAGGAGCGGTTTTGCAGCATCTTTCCAACGCCATATTATATGCCTCATTCCGATAAACGGTTTAGAAATGCGATCGAAAATACGATTCATGTTTTTTGTGCGAAGAAAAACGGTTTTCAAAACTGCTCTTAAACCGCTTATATTTTGCCAAAAATTTAAGTTGGATCATGATATTGGGGTCCATAGCTTTCCAACGGTATATCGCAAGCTCCATTTGGGCAATGTTGGCGGAAGTTCAACCTAGTTCACAGGGAAGTTCAACGTACTACTAGCGGGCAGGTCAGGTTGTGATCAGAAAATTATTCTGATCCCGTGATCAGAATAGTGTTTATATATATATATATATCCAATGAAGAAAAATGACGGAACCAAATGAAGACTATGCAAAGTTGAAGAATATGAATAATTTGAGCAAATTCATTGTAACGCCCCGAGACCGATGTGCCAGGTGTCATGCAGTTATTCGCCGTTGTTGCCATGTCATTTGCTTGCGTGTTGCATCTTGCCATGTCATCATGTGCATTGCATCATCATGTTTTTCAAAACTTGCATCCGTCCCGGTCTCCTCGTTCCGTCCGTTGTCCGTTCTGAGCCCAGACACACTTGCACGTGCCCGTGGCATGTCCGAAATATTATTTTATAAATGGCCGGAAAATGTTCTCGGAATGGGTTGAGAGTTGGCATGCGGTGTTGTTTTGTTGTCAGTAGACCGCCTGCCAAGTTTCATCGCATTCGGAGTCCGTTTGACGTCCCAACGGATAAATATAGCGGCATAGTAGCCGGTCTAACGTCGGACGTTTTCGGTCTCCGGAAATAGTTGCCGGGCTGCACTCCTCTCCTCTCATCTCAGCCCAACCTCTCTTCACAGCCCACTAGCCCACCTATCTAACCCCCTCCGCTCCGGGTCGTCCGATCGAGATCGAACGGCTCCAAGACGGCCTCAAACCCCCAACCCTAGATCCTCCTGCCTTATATAGACCCCCTCCATGCCATTTTGGGCCTTCTCCTTCCTCCTCCTCGAAATCCGTGCCCCCAATCATGAGCCAGCCGCCTCCCACCTCCTCTCCTCTATTTCCGGCGCCGGCCACCCCTCCACCGCCACTTGGCGCTCTCTGATTGGCTGCGCCGCCACTCAGCGCCGCCCGTGGCCAGTGGCAAGCCGCCACGTCGCCTCCCCGTGCCCTCCACCGCACCGCGGCCCTCCAGGCCCGGCCACAGCCCGCCCGGCCAGAAGTGGCCCGCCGACGGATCCCGCTCACCCCGAGCCCCTCCAACCTCCCGCGCCTGGATCGGACAGCGCTCGATCTCCATCGCCGCCGCCTTGCACTCGCCGGCCACTGGAGACTCGCCGCCGACGAGCACCTCCGTCCCAGGCCATTGCCCCGCGCCTCCTCTCCTTTCTTCTCCCTCCGTTTCTCTCTCTCTCTGCTCCTCACCAGTGTCGCCTCCCTGCAGGAACCGCCGCCGCCATGGGAGTTCGCTGGAGCCGGAGCTCCCTCGGCGTCGCCCTCGCCTCCCGCCGCTGGATTCGCCCAAAAACTGAGCCGCCACCTCCGGATCCGTCGTCCTACGACGCCCTTCGCTCGGGCCCGCCGCCACCTGCTCGGCGAAGCACCGGAGTCGCCGCCGCCTCACTCAATCGGGAGGTCCCCGATCCGCACCTGCCCGTTGACCGCGTGTGGGCCGGCCCGTCTCTCCAGCCAGGCCCAGCCACTCCTCTACTACACCGCGCTAGCCTAGCGTGCCTCTCCTGGCTACCTCTCCACAGTTCTGGGCAAGGCCCATGGTGAGAATAGATGCGGCCCGAGCCATGTTTTTTCCCAATTCTACGAGTTTAGCTATTTTTTCCAGAGAAAGCAGTTTTACAGAAAAGACCTTCAACTTCATGCATATAATAACTCACAATTGGTGCATCGGTTTAAAATGAATTATACATGAAAGTTGCTTAGAATTTTGTGTAGATAAATAATATCCAACTTTCATCTATGTTTAAAATGCTTAAAATGTTGGTTAAATTTGCTCCTATGCCATGTTAAAATGATTTAATTCATAACTAATTAACCGTAGCTCCGAATCTAACAAACTTTATATGTATATGGGGTAGAATTTTTCCTAGTTTAACATGGTGCACTTGTTTTGCATGTTTAATAACTCTAAAATTATGTTTAGGGCAGAACAGTACCAAACCTAAAATATGCATATGGGGATTTACCGGAAATGTTGTTCGTTGCTTCCGGCCTCATTTAAATTTGACTAGATAGGTAGTTTTACTTTGCTTCACCCTCTTTCCATGTTTAACAACATTTAATATTGTTGGGTACATAAACGAGAGAGAACTAAATAAGTCATGTGGTGTTTCGTCAATATGCAACGGAGTTGCATATTGAGCTCCACTTAATTTGTAGGATTGTTTGTGCACTTTGCCATGCCATGCCTCTTTAAACCGGACATGCATCATAATTGTTTGTACATCATGCCATGTCTATGTGGTGGTTGTTTACTATGTTGTGTGCTTCTTTTCCGGTGTTTGCTTCTTCGGGTTGGTTCCGATAACGTCGCGTTGTGAGGACCCGTTCGTTTACGTTCAGTTTGTCTTCTTCATGGAATCGTTCTTCTTCCTTGCGGGATCTCAGGCAAGATGATCATACCCTCGAAATCACTACTACCTTTGCTTGCTAGATGCTCGCTCTTTTGCTATGCCTATGCTGTGATACCTACCACTTTCTTATCATGCCTCCTATATTGTTGAACCAAGCCTCTAACCCACCTTGTCCTAGCAAACCGTTGATTGGCTATGTTACCGCTTCGCTCAGCCCCTCTTATAGCGTTGTTAGTTGCAGGAGAAGATTGAAGTTTGTTCCTTGTTGGAACATGGAGATGTTGTTCCTTGTTGGAACATGTTTATTTGTTGGGATATCACTATATATCTTATTTAATTAATGCATCTATATACTGGGTAAAGGGTGGAAGGCTCGGCCTTATGCCTGGTGTTTTGTTCCACTCTTGCCGCCCTAGTTTCCGTCATATCGGTGTTATGTTCCTGGATTTTGCGTCCCTTACGCGGTTGGGCTATTATGGGAACCCCTTGACAGTTTGCCTTAAGTAAAGCTCTTCCAGCAATGCCCAACATTGGTTTTACCATTCGCCACCTAGCCTTTTCTTTCCCTTGGGTCGGCCAGCCCGAGGGTCATCTTTATTTTAACCCCCCCCCCCCGGGCCAGTGCTCCTCTGAGTGTTGGTCTGAACTGAGCTTCCTGCGGGGCCACCTCGGGGAAACTTGAGGGTTGGTTTTACTCGTAGCTAGTCTCATCTGAGTGTGCCCTAAGAAAGAGATATGTGCAGCTCCTATCGGGATTTGTCAGCACATTCGGGCGGTGTTGCTGGTTTAGTTTTACCCTGTCGAAATGTCTTGTTGTACCGGGATACCGAGTCTGATCGGAATGTCTCAGGTGGAGGTCTATTCCTTCGTTGACCGTGAGAGCTTGTGATGGGCTAAGTTGGGACACCCCTGCAGGGATTTGAACTTTCGAAAGCCGTGCCCGCAGTTATGGGCAGATGGGAATTTGTTAATGTCCGGTTGTAGATAACTTGAACCTTAATTAATTAAAATGAATCAACTGAGTGTGTTACCGTGATGGCCTCTTCTCGGCAGAGTCCGGGAACTAGACACGGTGTTGGAGTAATGTTTGCGCAGGTTGCTCTCTAGTTTCTCGCACACGCTTTGCCTCCTCTTCTTGCTCTCTTTTGCGAATAAGTTAGCCACCATACTTGCTAGTCGCTTGCTGCAGCTCCACCTCATCCCTTTTACCTTACCCATAAGCTTACATAGTCTTGATCGCAAGGGTGCGAGATTGCTGAGTCCCCGTGGCTCACAGATACTTCCAAAACCAGCTTGCAGGTGCCAATGAGTCCGTGCAGATGACGCAACCAAGCTCAGGAGGAGCTCGATGCAGATCTTGTCCTTTGTGGTGTTTCGTTCTAGTTGATCAGTAGTGGAGCCCAGTTGGGGTCGATCGGGGACCTTTTGTCGCATTTGGGGTTCTTCTTTTATTTTGGCTCCGTAGTCGGGCCTTGATTGTATCTGATTGATGTAATGCTTTATTCATGTAATTGGGTGAAGTGGCGAATGTAAGCCAACTATGTATCTCTTTCCCTTATTATATTACATGGGTTGTGTGAAGATTACCTCACTTGCGACATATGCCTTCAATGCGATTATGCCTCTAAGTCGTGCCTCGACACGTGGGAGATATAGTCGCATCAAGGGTGTTACATTCATCTTTTGGTGATGGCGTGATCCACCATATAAGAATGATGATTTCAGACACCACGTACAATTATCGTAGGGTTCTGAGAATCAAATTCTTCATTAATTTCTTCACACTAAGAGTGTTATTCTTCATTGATTGAAGAAAAACGTTTCTTCATGTGTTCCACATCTAAGTCATCAATTTTGCATAAGTGTTAGGATGAGTGTCCTTTTCAAAGAACATTCAAAGATTCTAGGATATTTAGCTCACACCACAACTTGCTAAATCTCTTCTCATCCAAGGGCTTTGTGAAGATATCGGCTAGCTGTTCTTCAGTCTTCACATGCTCAATAGAAATGTCGCCCTTCAACACATGATCACGAAGAAAGTGATGACGAATCTGAATGTGCTTTGTCTTCGAGTGCTGAACTGGGTTGTGAGCAATCTTGATGGCACTCTCATTGTCACAGAAGAGAGGCATATTCTTCATGTTGACGCCGTAGTCCTTGAGAGTTTGCTTCATCCATAGCAATTGGGCACAGCAAGAACCAGCAGCAATGTACTCAGCTTCAGCAGTAGATAGTGATACGCAGTTCTGTTTCTTTGAGGACCAACAGACCAATGATCGTCCGAGGAAATGACATGTACCAGATGTTGACTTGCGGTCCACACGATCACCAGCATAGTCAGAGTCAGAATATCCAATGAGATCAAAAGCCGAGCCCTTGGGGTACCATAATCCAAGTGTTGTTGTGTGAGCTAGATATCGAAGAATATGCTTCACAGCCTTATGGTGTGATTCCTTCGGTGTAGCTTGAAATCGGGCACACATGCAAACACTAAGCATTATATCTGGCCTAGATGCACATAAGTACAATAAAGAACCTATCATGGAGCGGTATACCTTATGATCGAAGTCAATACCATTTTCATCAGTGCAAAGATGGCCATTTGTGGGCATAGGAATTTTGACGCCTTTGCAATCTTGCATGCCGAATTTCCTAAGTACATCCTTGAGATATTTCTCCTGAGATATGAATATGCCATTGCGTTGTTGACGAATTTGAAGACCTAAGAAGAATTTCAACTCTCCCATCATAGAAATTTGATATTCTTCACTCATAGCAAGCGCGTGGGGCCTGCTTGAGGCCATAGAGGGCCTTGTTGAGTCTGAACACTTTGTCAGGAATCTTTGGATCTTCAAAACCTGGGGGTTGAGCAACATATACTTCTTCCTCAAGCTTACCATTGAGGAATGCACTTTTCACATCCATTTGATATAAAGTGATATCATGATGCACTACCAGGGAAAAGCCTACCAGCAGCGAGGGTTTTGGGCCTCTCAGTAGCGCGGATACCAGCGCTACTAATAAGGCGCTACAGCTAACGTATAGCAGTAGCGCCGGTTGTCCCACGCTACTGCTATACATGAATAGCTGTAGCGCTCTTTGGGAAATGGCGCTACTGATATTATCTGCAGCGCTGTTTGCTGGAACGCGCTACTAACAACGCGGTGCTACTGCTAAATTTCCCCCCTCGCTACTACTAGTTTATTTATTAGTTTTTTTCCTGCATATTTGTTTTGTATTTGTTTTGTATTTGAATAGGCTTTATACAATAATCTTTAGCATATCATACACATACAAATATAATCATAGCATATACATACAATTAATCTCATCAAATCATGTCATCATCATAATCATCATCCAACACAAAGTGGTCTCTCGTCATCATCTCGAAAATAGCGATACAAGTCTGGAATGATATGCAAATACATCGTCATCCATCTAAACAATGATATACGCGAGAAGAGCTATCACTTTGAGAACATGAGTTCGTATCCCTCTTTTGCATTAGCGTGAACCTCTAAACTAACTACTGCCTGTCGCTCGGAAACCGGAAGGGCCTGACACTCCGGCCACTTGTCATATATATACTCCTGGCATAGCACTTCTTCGCCATAAATGATCTATGCACCTGCATCATCACATGAGTCGATGATATGCAACATATATAGTTGAGCAACAGAAAGAGACAGACTTGGCAAAAATAAAAACAACATATCATAAGCATAAATAACAAAGTTCATCGTACCCCAAAATGCCCTAACTAGAGTGATTTTCGCTAGTCGAGGAGGAGGACGGTTTAATTACATCAAAAATAAAGTTTCACCGTGCATAACTCAAAGTTTTGTCATACAGAAAGTATGGACTAAACGGACACATTGTTATATATCGACAATCACTCCAACATGTCGTTCCATCCATCCAAGTTAGGGAGATAGTCCCCGAGCCTAGTGAAAGGCTTCAGGTCGAGACGCTGAGAGGCTATCCATGTTCGGACGTCTTCCCGCGACATTTGTCCTTCTCCGTAGAACATCCCTGTTTTTCCGACGACCTCCTTCATGATGATTTGGGCAAGTTCGCGCTGGATGTTATAGAACTCAGCTCGAAGTCGATGATCCTCGATATCTCCTATGTCCTTTGCCCATTGCAAAATATGGGCATCGCCGGATCTAGGTGACATGCGAAGGTTCTGGTGATCCCGTCTGTACTCCAGCATGTGGTGTAGGACATAGAATCCATCATTAAGAGAATCGTTCGGTTGCTGGATGCAGCAGAAGTCAGTCTTATGGCCGAAGGCGACCCTGCCGCCCCTTCTATTCTTGTCCCTGACCTCTCCAGCCCTTGCTTGGTAGTAAAACATAGCACTGTCGAGAACATCCTTGATGTGGGTGTAATCCTTTTTGTGAATGTTCTTCGACGAGTCCAAGTAAAGAGCGTGGGAGAATCGGGGGTAGAGGATGATGAGGACGGCGCGCCCGCCGTAGCATCGACGCGCTTCCTCGGGCGCCGTTGGCTCAAAATTGCTATCGTCCACCTCCATGACCACCACTCTAATAGTCCTGAGTTCGTTAGGAACCCGTTGCCTCTTTGCTTTCAGTTCTACACCGGCTCCGCTCCCCGAGGCAGCGCCGGTCTTAGTCTCAGCGCCGGTCTCGATGCCTGTCTGAGTTTGAGCGCCGGTCTCAGTCTCAGCACCGGTCTGCGTGTCGGTCTCAGTCGCCGATGCCACTGGTGGGCCTAGCAATAACATCTGTTGATCATCGGTAAGGCTAAAAAATTCAGCTGCCGCCCGGTAGGCGTCGTCGCAATCACCAGAACCCTGTCCTTCATCGTTGCTAGCCATGTTTCCTATGATTAAATCTAGTCAATTAATTCTAGACCTAATAAAATGAATAATGACATAAAAAAGGCCTATTGTTTTGTAGGAACATTGACTCCTTCCTGGTGCAGCAAATCACACGGGCACTCGATATGTCCTAGTTTGTAGCACAAGTCATGCCGAAATTCACGGAAAATTTCGGCATGACCTTTGCTAAAAAGTGGACAAATCGAGAAACTGAAATTTGCCGGAACGGGAATGAATCAACATTCCCGCAAAATATATATAGGTCACTCAGCTTCATTGAAACAACAAAGCCACTTGGGCACAAACAACATGACCACTTCAATGAAAAGATATAATCAACAATAAAAGTCTAGGAAGGGATCATCTTTAAAATAAAACTTGCCTAAATAACCTAGATAATTAACCTAATCAAACTAGTTAACCTGACTAGTTCTCTGTCAAATCCCTAACTAAATTTTTGCACTAACCTAGGTAATTAACCTAATCAAACTAGTTAACCTAACTACTTCTCTGTCAAAGCCCTAACTAATTTTTTGCCCTGACCTAGATAATTAACATAATTAAACTAGCTAAGCTATGCATGAGAGAGAGAGGAGGGGTGGGGGCTTACAGAGGATGGCTTCGGTGGTGGCGAGGGAGGCAGTGGTGGCGAGGGAGGCAAGGGCATCTTCGGTGACGGCGAGGGAGGCAGTTCTGGCAAGGGAGGATCCAGTGGCGTCGACGGCGGCTCCGGTGGCGTTGACGAGGCCGCGCGGCTCCGTGGCATTGGGGGCGGCTCCGATGGCGTCGACGGCGCACAACTCTGGTGGCTCCGGGGGCGTCGACGTCGGCAGGAGACGGCGGCGAAGTGGGGCGACGATGAATCGGGGAGACGGCGGCGGGGTGGGTCGAGAGATTTGGGGGGCAAGTGGTGGCCGGGGGGAAACGGTTTTTTGGTTAAGTCAAAACTAGCGGTAGCGCATTTCGCAGAACGCGCTATAGCTAAGGTAGCAATAGCGCTTTTTCCAAAACGCGCTACTGCTATACATATGTAAGTTTCTCTCTTTTTTATTTCCTTTTCTGTTTCTATAGCAGGGGTCCTCGAAATGTGCTGCAGTTGCGTTAGCTACAACGCCTCTTACTAACACACGCTACAGCTAAGCCTTTCTCTATTTTTTCGCTTTTTCATTTATTTTGCTTTACATTTTTTTTCTTTCTCCTTTTTCTGTTTCTTTCATTTTCATTTAATTTTCTATTTGTTTTTCATTTTTTTTTATTTCCATTAGCAGTAGCGCTGTTACAGGGAAACACGCTGCTACTCATGCCCTAGCGGTAGCGCACTTCCTGCAAGGCCGCTACTGCTATGCGTAGCCCATCGTTCCAGCAATGGGAATATTAGTAGTAGCGCTTTTACGGGCACACGCGCTACTGCTAGAATCGTATCTGCAGTGCGGTTTATTCTGAACCGCTACTGCTATCTAGCACTAGCGCCCTTTTTGAACCCGCGCTGTTGCTAAATTTCTGTGTATAAGGTTTTCCCTAGTAGTGATGGTTAGCATAAGCAAGTAATATGCGAATAGCCTCAAGCATAGCAACAGGTGCAAAAGTTTCATCGAAATCAATTCCTTCAACCTGTGTGTAGCCTTGAGCTACAAGCCGTGCCTTATTCCTCACCACAAGGCCATTTTCATCTTGCTTGTTGCGGTAGATCCACTTTGTGCCGACGATATTGTGCTTGCGAGGATCTGGACGTTTGACCACTTCCCAGACATTGTTGAGCTCGAACTGATGTAATTCTTCTTGCATGTCCTGAATCCACTCAGGCTCCAGAAATGCTTCATCTACCTTAGTGGGCTCTGTAATAGAGACAAAAGCATAGTGCCCACAAAAGTTAGACAAATGTGAAGATTTTGAGCGTGTGAGAGGACCTGGCGCTTTGATGTCATTGATGATCTTTTCAACTTGCACTTCTTTTGCAATGCGAGGATGAGCTGGTTGTCGTTGAAGAATTTGATCAATGTTTTCTTCAGCATCATTTTCTTCAGGTGCATTAGCTCGACGTTCTTCATGTTCTGGAATGAATTCTTCAGCAGATTCTTCAGTAGGAATGACATCCTCAGTAGCCTTGAACTTGATAGTTTCTTCAGGTGCTGGTTCATGTATCACAGTAGATAGGTGCTCTCTTTGCGAGCCATTAGTTTCATCGAACCGCACATCTACAGTTTCAACAACTTTGTGAAGAACGTTGTTGAAGACTATGTAGGTGTGTGTGTCCTTTCCTTAACCTAGGATAAAACCTTCATGTGCTTTCGGTGCAAATTTTGAGTTGTGATGAGGATCTCTAATCCAACATTTAGCACCGAAGACTTTGAAATAACTTATATTGGGTTTCTTATCTGTGAGGAGTTCATAGGCAGTCTTTTTGAAGAATTTGTGAAGATATACTCTGTTGATGATGTGGCACACAGTATCAATTTCCTCAGTCCAGAAACGATGAGGCGTTTTGTATTCATCAAGCATAGAGCGAGCCATCTCAGCAAGAGTCATGTTCTTGCGCTCCACGACGCTGTTCTGCTGAGGAGTATAAGGAGCAGATAACTCATGAGTAATACCAAGTTCATCAAGATAGTCACCGAGACCAGAATTCTTGAACTCAGTGCCATTGTCACTTCTGATGTGCTTGATCTTCACACCAAAGTTGGTTGAAGCCCTCGAGGAAAATCGTTTGAAGACTTCCTTCACTTCATGTTTGTAAGTAACAAGGTGTACCCATGTGTAGCGAGAATAATCATCAATAATAACAAAGCCATATTGAGATGCTTCATTTGAAATAGCAGAATAATGATTAGGACCAAAGAGATCCATGTGAAGCAATTCAAATGGGTGAGTGGTGGTCATGATAGTCTTCGCTGGATGCTTGGCCTTGGTCATCTTCCCAGCTTCACAGGCTCCGCATAGTTGATCCTTGAGGAATTTGACATTCTCGATGCCAATGACATGCTTCTTCTTCGCAAGCGTGTGCAAATTCCTCATGCCTGCATGAACAATTCGTCGATGCCAGAGCCAGCCTTCTGAAGCTTTTGCAAGTAAGCACACGACTGGTTGTGGTCCTGTAGAGAAATCAACAATATACAGGTCTCCTCTCCTAAAGCCTTCGAAGACTTTGGAATTGTCAGCTTCCATAACCACAACAAAACGGTACTTGCCAAAGACAACAACCATATCAAGATCACAAAGCATTGAGACATACATAAGGTTGTATCCTAAGGACTCAACAAGCATGAATTTGTCCATGTGTCGATCCTTTGTAATCGCAACCTTACCTAGACCCAATACCTGACTTTTGCCTTTGTCAGCAAAGATGATATGCTTCAGATGCGACGGAGATAATGGAGCATCCATCAATAGATTCTTGTCACCAGTCATGTGGTTTGTACATCCACTATCGAGGACCCACTCAGTGGCTTTGGGTTGATCATCCTGCAGATGAATTAGTGCATCTTACAAACTCATATACTTCATCAGTGAAGAATATGACATCAATTCATCAGATCAATTTCATTAAGTAAAAGAACTGATAAAGCAATATGAGGACGTGAGAAATGAAAGTTCATTTCTTCATGATTAGCCTGCGTCCTATCAGGCATACTCAGGTCTCCAGCAAATTCTTCAGACGATTATGTACGTCTGGAGACCTGACCTTGCAGAGGAGATTAGTCCTTTTTCTTCACCACCCACATCTGAAGGGGTGGCAAAGAGTTCATCATTCTGCGAGCTCCATACGAGAAGGATGGCATAGAAGCCAGTCCAATTCGTTTCACATAAGAGGGGTTAGAGTAATCATAAGACTATGCAGAGAAATTCTTCGAGGAATTATGGACATAATGATTTGAAGAATAATGCACATATCCATAATCCTTAGATCTTCCCTGCGAAACAGATGGGTTAGCACGATGATGTTCATATGAGGGCTTTGATCCATATGAGGAATTTGGTCCGTATGAGGACTTGAATCCATATGAAGAATTTGATCTGGGGTTCCTATTCTTCACAGGTGGCATCATGATGCATTCACCTGAATATTTTCAAGGCATCTTTTGGGAACCCAGATTTTCTTCATAGGGGAGCCGTTCCTGCAGTTAGAGCCAACATATCTAGCAAATACTTCACCATTCTGATTTTTGAACAGTTTATAGTTGGAGTCAATTGACTCATCATCAGAATGAGGAGATTCACAAGCAAATCCAGATAAGTTAGATGGATCAACTAGAGGTCCCTTTGCAGCAACCCATGTAGTTTTGGGGTACTGCTCAGGCTTCCAATATGTACCATCAGCATTGAGTTTCCTCTCAAAGGCGATACCCTCTTTCCTAGGGTTGCTGTTGAGGATATGCTTTTTAAGCACATCACAAAGAGCCTGATGCCCTTTGAGGCTTTTGTACATGCCTGTCGTTTACAATTCCTTCAGCCCTGCATCGTCAGTGATACTAGCAATGTCCTCAGATGAGGAATTAGTGATAGCAGAGGCATGTGAAGAATTTGAAACATTAGCAGCATTTGAACATTCAGGTGAAGAATTAGCAGATTCACGTTCAATGCACTTCAAGCATGGAGGAACAAATTCTTCCTGAGAAGCGCTGATTTGTTGAGCAAGTAATGAATCGCGCTCCTTCTGAAGATCTTCATAACTCACTCTTAGCTTCTCAAGGTCTTGCTTTCTTTGAAGAAATTCATAAGAAAGCTTCTCATGATCGGATAAGAGAGTGTTATGATGACTTTGAAGATTGTCAAACCTAGTCTGAAATCTCTGAAGATTTTCAGTTAGGGCTTTAGTGTGATCCAATTCTTCACCCAACATATCATCACATTTGTCTATCATGTTTTGAACCTTTTCTAAAGCCCTTTGTTGTTTTACAGCAATCTTAGCAAGTTTAGAATAGGTGGGCTTAAGATTTTCATCAGATTCATTCTCACTTGATTCAGATGAGGTATATTTGAGTACCTTGGCACCCTTTGCCATGAAGCAGTAGGTGGGAGCGTAGTCATCATCCCCTTCATCAGCTTTGTTGGTGAGGTTATTTTCTTCAGTGTTGAAGATAGACTTGCTGAGGAATGTAGTAGCGAGAGCTAGGCTCGCCACTCCGGATTTGGACGCCTCAGATGACTCCTCTTCCTCATTTTCTTCAGATTCAGCCTCAGAGTCCATTTCCTTGCCAATGAATGCCCTGGCCTTCTTGGAGCTGCTCTTCTTGTGATATGAAGGCTTTGAGGATTTTGATGATGAGGATTTTGTGGATTTCTTCTTTTTCTTTGCATCATCAGAACTGTAATCCTTGTATTTCTTATTTTTTGATTCCTTTTCCCATTGAGGACAATCTTGAATGTAATGTCCAGGCTTCTTGCATTTGTGGCAGAGCCTCCTCTTGTAGTCACTTGATCAGGAATCACTGCTCCTTGAGGGTCTCCCAAAGCGACCATGTCTTGAGAACTTTTGGAACTTCTTCACAAGAAGAGCCAGATCATGGCTAAGTTCTTCATGATCACCAAGGCTGCTACCAGAGTCTTCATCTTCGGACTCAGATACGGCCTTGGCCTTCAGTGCACGTGTTCCGCCATAGCTTGAACCATAGAGATCTCTCTCTTCAGCAAGTTGGAACTCATGAGTATTTAGCCTTTCAAGAATATCAGCGGGATCAAGTGACTTGTAATCAGCGCGTTCTTGTATCATCAATGCCAGAGTGTCAAATGAGGAATCAAGCGATCTCAGCAATTTCTTCACCACCTCATGGTCGTTGATGTCAGTGGCACCAAGTGCTTGAAGCTCATTTGAGATGTCAGTGAGGCGATCGAAGGTTTGTTGAACATTTCCATTGTCGAGTCTTTTGAAGCGGTTGAAGAGATTGCGAAGAACATCAACTCGAGAGTCACGCTGAGTTGAGACTCCTTCATTCACTTTGGATAACCTGTCCCAGATAAGCTTCGCTGTCTCCAAAGCACTCACTCTGCCATACTGTCCTTTGCTCAGATGGCCACATATGATATTCTTCGCTTGAGAGTCGAGTTGCTTCAATCTCTTCACATCAGCAGCATTCAGAGAAGGCGTGACTGAGGGAACACCATTTTCCACAACATACCAGAGATTGATATCAATTGCTTCAACATGCATTCGCATCTTATTCTTCCAGTAGGGGTAGTCCGTCCCATCGAAGGTAGGACACCCAGCAGAGACCTTGATCATACCTGCGGTCGACATAACTAAAACTCCAGGCGGTTACACCAAAATGACACAGAACAAGGGAGTACCTTGCTCTGATACCAATTGAAAGTGCGTTATATCGACTAGAGGGGGGGTGAATAGGAGATTTTTATGAAATTCTTCACCGAGGAATTTGCTGGTGAGGAAATTCCTTAGCGAAGAACTACCAGTAGCGGAATGAGTACTCAAAAGTAAACCTAACAGAATACAAGCATAGTCATCATGATGAATTGAAGACAGGCATAGAGTACAGAAGCGTAAACACAGGATAACACAGGATGAAGACAAACAGACTGAAGAAATTGAACTGAGGAAAATGAGAAAGTCTTCAGTCAAAGTCTTCAAACACAGATATGGACAAGCACACAACACAGTTATGAGGAAATGAAAGAGTTGAGGAAATAGAACTAGTAAGCTTGGTGAAGACAATGATTTGGTAGACCAGTTCCAACTGCTGTCTCAGTTGTACGTCTGGTTGGAGCGGCTGAGTATTTAAACTCGAGGACACATAGTCCCGGACACCCAGTCCTAAACATGTAGCTCAGGACACCTAGTCCTCGACGTATTCTCGTTGAACTAAGGTCACACAGACCTCGTCCAATCAGTCGTGGTAAGTCTTCAGGAGACTTCCAAACCTTCAAAAACTCGGTCACTCGGCGATCCACAATTCCTCTTGGATGCTCTAGACCATGACGCCTAACCGTCTAGAAGAAGCACAGTCTTCAAAGGTAACAAGCGTCGGATCCATGCAGGATCAATCTCTTCAGTGATGCTCAATCATTTGGGGTTTGTAGGTGTTTGGGTTTTGGGTTTTTGGTTTTTCCTCACTTGATGATTTTCGCTCAAAGTCCTGAGAGGATGGGTTGCTCTCAAATGACAAGTGTCAGTTTCTCTTGGAGCAGCCAACCAGCTAGTGGTTGTAGGGGGGGCTATTTATAGCCTAGGGAGCAGCCCGACATGATAAGACATAAATGCCCTTCAATGATATGACCGTTAGGTGGATAGATATTTTGGGACAGCTGGCGCATAGCACAGCAACGGTTGGAATTTTGAGTAGCAAAATCCTCAGGGCTATCATGTTCCTCACTGTGTAGGAAATCCGCACTCGCGAATTCCTAACTCCTCAGTCAGAACAAATTCCTCAGAGACCATAAGAACTTCGTCTCTGTCACTGAAGAATATGACTGGACTGTATGAGATTTCCAATGGCTTCACTCGAAGGGATTGGTAGGTGTAGGATTTTGAGTTGAGCATCACATGGAAATTTTTCCTTAGTATTTCCTCGAC
Source organism: Triticum urartu (assembly GCF_003073215.2). Lineage (NCBI taxonomy): Eukaryota > Viridiplantae > Streptophyta > Magnoliopsida > Poales > Poaceae > Triticum > Triticum urartu. The sequence goes on from NC_053023.1 coordinate 257,424,393, forward strand.
CCCCTTTAACAGTACGGTGTTTCCTATGACTCAAGAAAGGGAAAATGAAACTATGAAAATAAAAGTCTTCACGCTTTATGTTCCTCGAATGAATACCAAGTCTTCAAGGTCACACCATTTTCTTCACTTTCGAAGTCTTCAGAAAGTCTTCAGAATACCAAAGTCTTCAGATGAAGAACTTCATTTTTAGGGGTCGACTTTCTCTGTAAATATCAAACTCGTCATAGACTTATAGACCTGTGTACACTCATAAACACATTAGTCCCTTAACCTATAAGTCTTCAATACACCAAAATCACTAAGGGGCACTAGATGCACTTACACATACCGCGCTGATTGGCTTGGAGCCAAGGTTCGTTTTGTAAGACTTGCTGATAACTTCACTTCCAATGTTGCTACCCCAACGCAACAGGAAATTCCTCAGGCTGAAGCATCTGCTCAGCCGACTGAAGAAAATGCCAGCACCGCTGATGAAAATCAGGCTGCTGAAGAAAATGTGAGTTCCAGGGCTGATGACTGCATTCCAGCCGCTGAAGAAATTGACAGGGCATCCTCTAGTGGTGCGCATGAAGAAACTGAAGAAATCAGGGCAACTGCATCAGTTGTGCCTGAAGAAAATCAACCAGATTCCTCTGCTCCTCCTGCGCCAACACCAACTCCCACCCTTCCAGCTGCATTAGATGTGAAAAAGACCAAGGCTGCAGAGCATGTAGTAGTGAAGAAAAGGAAAGCATCAGCTACTTTAGATTCTTCAGCTCCGAAGAAGATGAAGCCTTTGACCAGTTCATTTGCTAATCACATTGATGTTGTTCCAGTCTCAACCATGCCATCAAAGGACCTTGTTCCTTTTGGTGAAGAATATGAGATCCCTAGCGGATCTGATGAAGAAAATCGTTCTACTGCTTCGTCAGAGCAGATTGATGAAGAAATTGAGGTAGATACGATCCCTTCAACACCTGTTATCTCCTCGCATATGCCTCAGTTCATAGCTGAAGAGGCTGGCGTTGAAGAAATGGAAGATGAAGATGTGGACGTTGGCTGCTCCACACCAGGGATGAGTGATGAATTCTGGGAAAGTCAGCATCCAAACTCTCCAATGTTCACACCGTTGCAGCCAATACCTCAGTCCCCTGCACAAACTGTTCAAATGGGCTCTGAAGAAACTCACCCCACTTCATCTGTACATGAGGAAATTCCAGCCCACTAGTGCTGAAGAAACTGCTGCTGCTGAACATCTGAAGACACAGACTGCCACTGAAGAGGAACCAGATATTCCTCAGCCTGAAGAACCTGAGATTGCGATTCCTGAGGTCGTGATGCAACTCACTGACACTCCTCTGCCCAAGCCAAAGGATCCATTCTCACGCAAGCAAAAGTTCAAGGCTGATGATTTCTTCGGCGAGCACGTATTCTTCGAAGACTACAACCCATATGATTCTGCTCGTATAAGGAAGAGGCGTTTCTGGACTGCTAGTCAAGCAAATTTCTATTCCTCAGTGCTGTTCAACAAAGAGAAAATCTTCTACCATGAGCACATTCCTCAAATGGATATGGAACCTCTGCCGTGTTTCGTGCCAGTCCTCAGTGTTCTTCACGACACTGGATTGTTAAACTTTTGCTCTAACATCTGTGATTGGAATGAAGAACTGATTCTTCAGTTTTATGTGACGCTGCACATCACAGGAGATTCTGAAAATGTGAATTCATGGGTGCTGGACTGGATGTTTGAGAACACTCACTACACAGCACCAGCTACTGAATTGCTTCGTGCCTTACCACTCAGTCCTCCCCTTGAAGAAGCTCATTGCATCTGCAGTGAACATGAGCTTACAAATCACTACACGCAAGTTCTGATGAAACCTTTGAAGCCATGTGAGGCCCCACGAACCAAATTCCTCGTGAAGGAATTACTTTATGTGCCTAGAACGGTCTATCGCATTCTTACAAGGACAATGAGTCCTATCAAAGGCCACGACTCATCTGATGAGGAAATTGTTGGCATCATGAAGAATATTGTATTCAATATCATTCATGGCATTCCTGTCAATTATCACGATTTCTTCATGAGGACTCTGGCAAATGTTGCACTGCCTCCATTTGAGCTGAAGCCTTATGCACCTTGGATTATGAGATTCCTCAGGACAAGGACTTCACTCAACTACAAAGCTGATTTTCAGAATCACCTCAGCTACTTGGCCCCAATTGAAGTCCTCAAGCGGACCCGTTCCTCAGTTGATGAAAACGGCAAGGCACCAGCTGTTATAGATGAAGGCATTCGTCCATTGGATGGACAGTTTCGCAAAGCTGCCTCTTATTCCACCAATGATGACTCTGCCAATGCACCCAAGCCTACTCCTCAAGCCACTGCTCCTCATGTGATGACTGATCGTGAGCTTCTGCTTAGTCTTCACCAGAAGGTGGATCGAAATCATAAATGGGTTAAGTGTCAGTTTGGTTCATTTCTTCACAACATGACTTCTACACACAACGCACTGTAGAAAAACCATTACTACCTCCATGAAGTCTTCGGTCGCACCTAGGCAATACTATCACATCTGTATGGTGAAGAAGATCTGAAGAAAATGGGTCTCAGGGAAGATTTTGACTGGTCTGCACCTCCACCGAAGAAATTCAAGAAGGTCAAGGTTCCTTCCTTGGTGGCCAGCTCATATTCTTCATCGCGCGACACTGATGAGAATGAAGACTTGGACGACACTGCGCCAGGCCCTACTATGACATACAACCCCAACAACGTTGGCGCTCCTTCATCAACTTGATAATCTTTAGGGGCATTAGTCCTCATATTCGATCCTTTTGGTCATTTGATGACAAAGGGGAGAATTTTGAGCTATTCTTCAAGTGGGTCTTTCTATATGGGCGTTCTTTTTAAGTTACAACTCTCGTTCTTATGAGACTTTATTGGATCGAGTTGTAACTTAAACCCGATGGTGCTCTGATACTTTTGATATGTTTTTTTGCATGATTATTCCTCATATATGCTAATGCATGCATGCTGAATTACATCAGTCACCATATTTCATCATGCATTTCAAATTCTTCACTGTTATATGTCAAATGTGTGTATGAATTACAAGATATAGGGGAATATCTCCATGATTCAACTCTTCAAGTGTGCATTGCTTCAAAAGCAAATTTCTCACTATGCACATCTTCAGGCGGAGTTCTTCTATATCTTGCAATCAAATTCCTCAATATCAGTACTTACACTTCATATGTTATCCCCCGTTGGAAACTTAACCTATATTGTCATCAATCACCAAAAAGGGGGAGATTGTAAGTGCATCTAGTGCCCCTTAGTGATTTTGGTGTATTGAAGACTTATAGGTTAAGGGACTAATGCGTTTATGAGTGTACACAGGTCTATAAGTCTATGAGGAGTTTGATATTTACAGACAAAGTCAACCCCTAAAAATGAAGTTCTTCGACTGAAGACTTTGGATTTCTGAAGACTTCCTGAAGACTTTGAAAGTGAAGAAATTGGTGTGACCTTGAAGACTTGGTATTCATTCGAGGAACATGAAGCGTGAAGACTTTTGTTTTCATAGTTTCATTTTATTTTTCTTGAGTCATAGGAAACACTGTACTGTTAAAGGGGGTCGAGGAAATACTAAGGAAAAAAATCCATGTGATGCTCAACTCAAAATCCTACACCTACCAATCCCTTCGAGTGAAGCCATTGGAAATCTCCTACAGTCCAGTCATATTCTTTAGTGACAGAGACGAAGTTCTTATGGCCTCTGAAGAATTTGTTCTGACTGAGGAGTTAGGATTTTGCGAGTGCGGATTTCCTACACAATGAGGAACATGATAGCCCTGAGGATTTTGCTACTCAAAATTCCGACCGTTGCTGTGCTACGCGCCAGCTGTCCCAAAATATCTATCCACCTAACGGTCATATCATTGAAGGGCATTTATGTCTTATCATGTCGGGCTGCTCCCTAGGCTATAAATAGCCGCCCCCTACAACCACTAGCTGGTTGGCTGCTCCGAGAGAAACTGACAATTGTCATTTGAGAGCAACCCATCCTCCGAGGACTTTGAGCGAAAATCATCGTGTGGGGAAAAACCCAAAACCAAACACCTACAAACCCCAAGTGATTGAGCATCACTGAAGAGATTGATCCTGCGTAGATCCGACGCTTGTTACCTTTGAAGACTGTGCTTCTTCCAGACGGTTAGGCGTCATGGTCTAGAGCATCCAACAGGAATTGTGGATCACTGAGTGACCAAGTTGGTGAAGGTTTGGAAGTCACCTAAAGACTTACCACGAGTGATTAGACGAGGTCTGTGTGACCTTAGTTCAAGGAGAATACGGTGAGGACTTGGTGTCCTGAGCTGCGTGTTCAGGACTGGATGTTCGGGACTGTGTGTCCTCGAGTTTAAATACTCAGCCGCTCCAACCAGATGTACAACAGAGACAACAGTTGGAACTGGTCTACCAAATCATTGTCTTCACCAAGCTTACTGGTTCTATTCCCTCAACTCTTTCATTTCCTCATAACTGTGTTGTGTGTTTCTTCATATCTGTGTTTGAAGACTTTGACTCAAGACTTTCTCAATTTCCTCAGTTCAATTTGTTCAGTCTGTTTGTCTTCATCCTGTGTTATCCCGTGCTTACGCTTCCTGTACTCTGTGCCTGTCTTCATTTCATCATGATGACTATGCTTGTATTCTGTTATGTTTACTTTTGAGTACTTATTCCGCTGCTAGTAGTTCTTCGCTAAGGAATTTCCTCACCGGCAAATTCCTCAGTGAAGAATTTCATAAAAATCGCCTATTCACCCCCCTCTAGTCGATATAATGCACTTTCAATTGGTATCAGAGCAAGGTACTCCCTTATTCTGTATGATTTTGGTTTAACCGCCTGGAGTTTAGTTATGTCGACCGCATGTATGAAGAAAGTGACATGCCCCATCTTTGACGGTCATGAGTATCCCAAGTGGAAGGCCATGATGAAGAAGCGCCTCATGGCGATGAACAGCGAGCTGTGGACCTTCACTGAGATTGGTCTGACCGATCTGTGCAAGATGGCGGAAGCAGATGACATTCGCAAGTACACTCTTCTCAACCTCACGGCGAAGGACGTCATCTGCTCCTGTTTGTCTCAAAATCAGTTCAGGAATATCATGCAAGATTAGTATTAAAAATTCTCTTATGAGTGTGTTGAATACTATGATAAGTTTGATACTTGATAATTGTTTTGAGATATGGAGATGGTGATATTAGAGTCATGCTAGTTGAGTAGTTGTGAATTTGAGGAATACTTGTGTTGAAGTTTGTGATTCCCATAGCATGCACGTATGGTGAACCGTTATGTGAAGAAGTCGGAGCATGATTTATTTATTGATTGTCTTCCTTATGAGTGGCGGTCGGGGACGAGCGATGGTATTTTCGTACCAATCTATCCCCCTAGGAGCATGCGCGTAATACTTTGCTTCGATAACTAATAGATTTTTGCAATAAGTATGTGAGCTCTTTATGACTAATGTTGAGTCCATGGATTGTATGCACTCTCACTCTTCCACCATTGCTAGCCTCTCTAATACCGCGCACTTTTCGCCGGTATCATACACCCACCATATACCTTCCTCAAAACAGCCACCATACCTACCTATCATGGCATTTCCATAGCCATACCGAGATATGTTGCCATGCAACTTTCCACCTTTCCATTATTATGACATGCTTCATCATTGTCATATTGCTTGCATGATCATGTACTTGACATTGTATTTGTGGAAAAGCCACCATTCATAATTCTTTCATACATGTCACACTTGATTCATTGCATACCCCGGTACACCGCCGGAGGCATTCACATAGAGTCATATTTTGTTCTAAGTATTGAGTTGTAATTGTTGAGTTGTAAGCAAATAAAAGTGTGATGATCATCATTTTTAGAGCATTCTCCCAAGTGAGGAAAGGATGATGGAGACTATGATTCCCCCACAATTTGGGATGAGACTCCGGACTAAAAAAGAGGCAATAAAAAAGGAGAAAAGGCCCAAATAAAAAATGAGAGAAAAAGAGAGAAGGGACAATGTTACTATCCTTTTACCACACTTGTGCTTCAAAGTAGCACCATGATCTTCATGATAGAGAGTCTCCTATGTTATCACTTTCATATACTAGTGGGAATTTTTGTCAGGACCCCGATTCCAAGTCACATCGATCTAGCCGGTAACACCTCATTTCACATTGCGGCCTCACGCACGGTAATCCCACGGGTGTCGCCTTACCATGGCCCGAGACCGTTTGCGCCTTTTGGATCACGTATATGATAGTGTCGCTAGCATCCATATGACAGAGAACCCGGGCCGACATGGCTAGTCGTGAACCCAAAGCGGTGCTGACCTATGGAGACAGGCATACATGAATCACATCGAGCATGTCGGTCATCAGCGAGTGAATCCGGGCTGTAGCACTGGGCTAACAGGACTCCGGGGAACCCGGGCTATAGCAGGCTAGGTAGGACTCCGGATGTCACCGCGTGAATTTCCCCGAAGGGATAGACATAGGAATGAAGTGAAACACATGCCAGCCAGTCAAGTGTCCTGAGCAGTAGTACTGGGCTAGCAGGACTCCGACAGACCGGGCTATAGCGGACTACTATGGATCGAGGAACACTAGACTACATTTCCCCATAAGAAAGGCTGCCAAGGATAAACAACTAGATTGTCGGATCCCACTCATACCAAGCATTTCAATCATACACACAATATGCCCGATATGAGTACATACAACATGGCATCACAACAAAACTCTACAACTCAAGTACTTTATTTAAAGGCTCCAGAGAGCCATACATAACATGTTCATACAGGTAGGGGTCGCATGACCCAACACTCAAGTCATACAAGCATACAAGCACACCCGGAAGCAAATAGTCTGAGTACAGACACTAGAAAGAAAGAAGGCTTCTCGAAGCCTGTCTATCTACATAGGGCCCTCCATGGCCAGGATCACCACCTGGGTGGCTAGTAACTCGTCGACATCAAGGTCTACATAAAACCCATTGGAGGGGGCGGTGTTGTCATCTGAAAACAGTAATTAAGCAAACATGAGTACAAGGGTACTCAGCAAGTCTTACATCAGAACCTACTATACATGCTCATTCTCAAGAAGGTGGTGGAGTTATTGCAGCAAGCCAGCTTCGACTCTTGGCTAAGCTATCCTATGAAACTCCACTAGTAAAACAATTTTTCGCACACGAGTCCACTAATCACCAACACAATACTCCACCGGGGATCCTCCCTCGTCATCCTACGAGAGGGCCATCCTCGGTACTCACACTTATCTTGAGTCTTTTAGTAGTATCCATTAGCTGGTCTATGAACTGTATAGGCAACCAAGTAGTCCTTTACCGCGGACGCGGCTATTCGAATAGTTTTATACCCTACAGGGGTGTACTTCTTCATACACGCTTTCACCACTTACCGCCATTTACACGACATGTACTCGGCAACCTTCAAGCGGAAGCCCAACGAGGGTGTCGGCCACGGCCTACCTAACACTCAAGCCTCTAGTCCAGGTTTATCACCTATTTAGGTTACATCCGCAGGGAGTCCAGCCGAGGTTTCCACATACGGCCCCGAGCGATGTGAACAGGGTTCCCGAGACACCAAACGGGTGACTCGGTACACCGTGCCACGGTGTATCTACCGCAACATAGCCCACCCCTAGGGTCAGCGCTACGCACGGCCGCCAACACATAACCTATAAACACCAGAAACTATTTGCAACTCCTGGACAGAGTACTAGGGTGATTAAGAAGCCGAGAGGGTCCATTGGTTTCGGGCCCAATGTATGGTAGTAACTGAATCTTAAATCACACATACCGATCTCAGTTCTTAGGGACAGCCTCAATGAAACAACCCACCATGTACTCCTACATTCCCTCTCGTCGATACCTTTACCAAATCATGTTCAACACATCCCTCACATTACCGACATAATCATTTCACTCTAGCCCATCACCTAGATGAACCAAACCTGACACAACTCTAAGCATAGCAGGCATAGCAAGGTAGGAAACACATACACGGCTTAATCAACTCCTACACATGCTAGTGGGTTTCATCTAGTTACTGTGGCAATGACAGGTCATGCAGAGGATAAGGGTTCAACTACCGTAGCACACAGCAGTTTGAATCGCGTTGTCTTAATGCAGTAAACAAGAGCAGAAGCGAGAACATGGGTTTGTATCGGAATGATCAATGGGTTGCTTGCCTGATGTAGTGGTAGTAGGGTACTGCCCTTCAGACGGATACTGGGGGTTATCCTCGGAGGCAGAACCTACACGAAAGACACACCGAACATAATCAACACATGACGATATGCAACAATATGATGCATGCTATGACATGGCAAAATGAAAGTGTTTTGGCCTAATGCAAGCTAAAACAGAAAGGAATGAACTCATTTGAATCAAAGATTCAAATGTTAGCTCATTTAACATGGCCTTATTAGTGCATTATCTTATTCTGTTTAAACAGCAAGGTTAACTTGTTTTTTCATGCATGAAACCATTACAGATGGATAGATTGAATTTTTCTGATCATTTTTCATATATAAATTGTTTGATTTGGAGTTATGGTTGATTTTCTGATCATTTTTAGAAGTGTTGGCTATTTTTTGGAATTTCCTATATAAGAATAATTCCAGTAATTGAATTAATGCGTCAGCATGACATAGGTGTGACGTCAGCGGGTCAACTGGGTCGGCCAGGTCAAACCTAGCTGGTGGGCCCTGTCTGTCAGTGGCTCAGCTAATTAACATGATCAAATTAGTACTAATTAACTGTCAGTGGGGCCTGGGCCCACATGTCAGTGACTAAACTAATTAAAATTAGTTAACTCTAATCCTAAACTAATTATCAGGCCAGCCCCATCTGTCATAGGCTCAGGGGGGAGTCAACCTGGGCCCACACGTCAGTCCATGGTCAAAGGGGGTCAAACTCGCCGGCGTTTAGCCGCCGGCGAGGCCAGACGTGGCGGAGGGCTCGGGTTTTGCACTCCGGCGACCAAAAGGACGGCGGAGACCATCTACGTGATGCGGGGAGTGAGCCGCGTCGAGTGGTGATAGTAGGTGGAGCTGGGGTGGCCGGAGACGACGGCGGCGAGCACGTCCGTGGCGGCCGGAGTTCGGGCGAGGTTGAACTAGTCGCTAGCAGGCACGGCGAGGGGCGCGCGGGGGTGCTACGGGCTCCTGTGAGTGCATTGAAGACGAAGGCGTGCTCGGTTGCGACCCAACGTGGTTGTGGCCACGACGGCGACGTGCGGTGGCGGCGGCGAGCTTCGGCTCCGATGGCCATGGGGGTTAGAGGGCGCAGACGAGCGTGGGGAGAGGGGGAAACGGGTCAGTAGCTCACTGCGGTTGCAGGGGAGCGAACGGCGAGCTCGGGGAAGAGCTAGAGCGAGCGGGGCGGCGAGGGGGATCTCCGACGACCGAGGTTGAAGACAATCTCGGTGCAGCATCTCCGGGGCGAGCGAGCGCTCGGGGATGGGTCGAGGCGAAGCAGCGGACGATGGCGGAGCTTCTTGGCACGGCGAGGCAGCGAGTGGACGGCGGTGGCTGCGGTGGTGCTTGTCGGCGGCGATGGCTGCGCTCGGCCGGGGATGGGGAGAGAGCTAGAGAGGGGGAGAGGCCAACGGGAGAGTGGGGAGAAAGAGAGGGGGACGTGGGGGAGTGCGTGGCACTCGTAGGCGCGTCCGGGGCGTTGGCGGAAGCAGGAGGTGGCCGGTGTGTGGCCGCGGGCGCCGGCCACGCGCTTCTCGTCCTCCTAGCGGGAGGAGGAGGACGACTGGCAAGAGCCAGTGGACTTGGCCAAGCCGGTTGGCTAGGTGGGCTGCGCCAGGTAAGTTCTGTTCTCTCTCTCCTTTTCTGTTTTTTTTATTTATTCTATTATTTCTGTAACTTCAGGGCTTTATTAAAAATGCCAGGGCATTTCCATAAATCATAAAATTAATCATGGCCACTGCTTAGAATATAGCCAACAACAAACATTTTGGTTTATGATTATTTGAGCATTTAAAATATTTTATAGCATTTAAATGCCCAAATGCAAATACTATAAGAATTAATTCAATGACCTTAAGATGTCCTAGAAAAATGTGCACCATTTTTGTCCAAGGTTTTAACCCAAAACAAAAAGGTTGGGCTTTTTAGAAGGGCATTTCAGGTTCATTGAAAAAGTTTTTAGTAAACCCTAGTTGTTCCAGGGGGGTGCTGGGGGTTCTGTCATCCCCATTTCATTTAAGAGAAATTTAAACATGATGCACACTCTAATGCTTGAACTGGCTAGGGTGTGACAACTCACCCCCACTCAAAAGAATCTCGTCCCAAGATTTAGGATCCTCTGGGAAGAAGGTGGGGTACTCGAGTCGAAGACGATCCTCCCTTTCCCAAGTGGCATCCTTTTCGGAATGGTGTGACCATTGAACTTTGAGAAACTTGATATTATGGCGTCGAGTGGTATGCTCGGCTTGGTCAAGGATACGAACAGGATATTCCGGATATGAGAGGTTATCTTATAGATCAAGCGTTTCGTGGTCCACTCCATGGATAGGATCCGCGAAGCAACGCCTGAGTTGAAAAACATGGAAGACATCGTGAACTCTCGAAAGATGCGAAGGTAGTTCCAATTGGTAGGCAACTTCTCCTGTTTTGGCAAGAATACGGAAGGGTCCGATGTAACGAGGAGCCAATTTCCCTTTGATACCGAAACGATGGGTTCCCTTTAACGGGGTAACCCGAAGGTAAGGCTTCTCGCCGACTTCATAAGTCATGAGCTTATGTTTACGGTCATATTGGCTCTTTTGACAAGATTGGGCTGTTTTCAATTTCTCACGAATAACGCGAACCTGCTCTTCTGCTTCTTGAATCATATCCAGGCCAAAGAGTTGTCTTTCCCGGGTTTCTGACCAGTTAAGAGGCGTTCGACATTTTCATCCATAGAGAACTTCGAAAGGAGCTTTGCCCAAGGTAGCTTGATAACTATTGTTATAAGCAAACTCCGCGAATGGAAGGCATTTCTCCCAACCCATTCCGAATGAGATGATAGAAGCTTGGAGCATATCTTCCCGAATTTGATTGACTCGCTCTACTTGACCACTTGATTGAGGATGGAAGGCGGTGCTAAAAGAGAGACGAGTTCCCATAGCATTTTGGAAACTTTCCCAAATCGAGAGGTGAAGAGACTCCCACGGTCTGAGTTAATTTCCAATGGGACACCATGAAGAGACACTATTCGGGAGATGTATAAGTTAGCTAGCTGGCTAACGGTGATACTCTCACGAACAGGTAGGAAATGGGCTACTTTGGAAAGACGGTCGATCACGACAAAGATGGCATTATTCCCTCTCTTGGTCCTGGGAAACCCAGTGATGAAATCCATACTGATTTTATCCCATTTCCACTCAGGAATAGCCAAAGGTTGAAGGGTGCCAGCAGGCCGTTGATGCTCTTCTTTAACACGACGACAAACGTCGCAATTAGCAATGTATTGAGTGATTTCTCTCTTCATCCTAGTCCACCAAAACCTCTGGTGTAGGTCTTGATACATTTTAGTACTACCGGGATGAATGGTGAGAGGGGATTCATGAGCTTCCTTAAGGATCAGCATCCTCAGGTTTCGTGCCTTGGGAACCACTAAACGGTTTCCAAAGTATACGACACCTTGATCATCAACAGAGAAACAATTTCGACTCCTTTCTTAATGTTTCTTCTAATATGGGAGATTCCCGGATCTACCTTCTGTCCCTTGATGATCTGATCCGTAAGGGTAGGTTTCGCCACCAAGGTGGATAGGAATCCTCGAGGGACAATGTGAAGATTGAGCTTGTGAAATTCCTCATGGAGAAGTGGTTGACTTTGTTGTAACATCAGGTTGTTACAATAAGATTTATGACTTAGCGCATCAGCCATGACATTGGCTTTGCCCGGGGTGTAAGTTATTCCTAAATCGTAATCCGAGATCAACTCGACCCAACATCGTTGCCTGAGATTCAAATCTGGTTGGGTGAAGATATATTTCAAACTTTGGTGATCGGTGAAAATATCGCAACGATTACCGAGGAGGTAATGTCGCCAAGTTTTGAGTGCATGGACTACAGCTGCAAGCTCTAGATCATGTGTGGGATAGTTTTCCTCATGTGGGTGTAATTGCCGTGAAGCATAGGTAAGTACCTGACTATCTTGCATGAGTATGCAACCTAGTCCTTGTCGCGAGGCGTCGCAATAGATAATAAAGTCCTTGGAGAAATCTGGTGGTACCAGTACGGGAGCAGATGTCAGGCGTCTTTTCAGTTCCTGAAAGCTGAACTCGCACTGTGGGGTCCAATCGAACTTTTTATCTTTCTTGAGGAGTTTAGTTAGAGGTTTAGCAACCTTGGAGAAATTATCGACGAAGCGGCGGCAATAGCTTGCTAAGCCAAGGAAGCTCCGAACTTGCTTGACCGTCTCAGGTGGAGTCCAATCAAGGACGTCTCGAACTCACTCGGGATTGACAGCAATACCCTTACTAGAGATTACATGGCCTAGATAGGTCACTTCTGGCAACCAAAATTCACACTTGGAGAATTTGGCATAAAAGCGATGCTCTCGAAGTTTCGTCAATACCAGCCTTAGATGTTCGGCATGTTCCTCTTCATTCTTGGAGTAGATGAGTATGTCATCGAGGTAGACTACGACGAATTTATCCAAATACTCCATGAAGACCGAGTTCATTAACCGAGAGAAAGTGGCTGGGGCATTGGTTAAACCAAAAGACATAACGGTGTACTCGTATTGGCCATAACGAGTAACAAAGGCCGTATTGGGAATGTCCCCGTTTTTGATTTTGATTTGATGGTAGCCCAACCTCAAATCCATCTTGGAAAAGATTGAGGATCTAGCGAGCTGGTCATACAGATCGTTGATCCTGGGAAGTGGATACTTGTTCTTGATGGTGACCAAGTTGACAGGTCGGTAATCTACAACCATCCGATCCATTCCATCCTTCTTGACGAAGAGGACGGGGCAAGCCCAAGGAGAGGAACTAGGACGGATGAAACCCTTTTTCAAGGACTCGTCGAGTTGGTTCTTAAGCTCGGCTAGTTCTAAGGGTGCCATCTTATGGGGTCTTCTAGAAATTGGAATGGTTCCTGGAACAAGGTCTATCACGAACTCGACATCCCTGTCAGGTGGAACACCTGGTAGTTCTTCTGGAAAGACATCTAGAAAGTCTCGGACTACCGGAATATCCTCAAGGTCCGTAAGGGGGTTGGCATTTAGGGAGTAAAGCTGGCGCTTGGCCACTCGAGTTAAGACATTGACTGTCTTGCCCGATGGGTGAGTAAGTTGAACGGTTCTAGTGGCACAATCAATCTTAGCATAATGAGCTGACATCCAGTCCATACCCAAGATGATGTTAATGTCCAAGGACTTAAGAGCTATAAAGGATGCAAGGAAGACAAGTCTATCAACAAGAATTTCATTCCCATGGCTTACTCTAGAAGTTCGCCATTTGGAACCCGGAGTTTGAATTACCATGGAAGTGGGCATGTCACGGAATGTCGTGTTATGCAATCGAGCATAGTTCTCGGATATGAATGAATGAGATGCTCCAATATCGAAAAGAACAGATGTCGGATGGCAGTTAACAAGGAGCGTACCAAGGACGACGTTAGGATCCTCATGAGCCTCCTCGGCTGAGACATAGTTGACATGGCCACGTGCAGTGGTGACCGGCTTGGCGTAAAATGTCTTTCCCGCTGGTTTACCATGGCCAACGGACTTTCCAGACTGATTGGGGTTGTTGTTCTGGGGACACTCTCGGCTATAGTGACCCGGCTCTCCACACTTGAAATACGTCACAACATTGGGACATGGAACAGCATTAGCACCGGGGCCACCATAGGGCTTGGGCGGTGCAAACTGCTGGTTGGGACGAGGCGCCTGAAAGGATGGCCTCGGAATGAACCTGGGTGGCAGTGCCATGCTTGGAATCCACACCCTGCGCTTCTGAGCTCCAGAGCCGGATGAAGAGCCAGAATCACGTGAGTGCTTGCATGAAGCGTCATAGTCAAACTGGCCTGACTCAACACTGATGGCTTTATTGACCAACTTTTGAAAGGAGGTGCACTCGTGCAGACGAAGATCGCGGCGAAGCTCAGGGCTAAGTCCCTTGCGGAACCTTGCCTGCTTCTTAGCATTGGTAGATACTTCTTCAGGAGCATATCGTGCCAGATTCCCAAATTCACGACTATATGCATCCACAGTCGGTCTTCCTTGGGTGAAACTGCAGAACTCTTCCCTCTTGTGATCTATGAGACCTTCCGGAATGTGATGCTCACGGAAAGCCTCACTGAATTCAGCCCAAGTAGTGATTTGGACGATCGGGCACATAGCTTCAAATTTTTCCCACCAGAGGCTAGCAGGGCCTTCGAGGTGATAGGCAGCATAAGTAACCTTATCAGCTTCGGCTACGTTGGCAGAACGTAGCTTGTGGGTGATGCTGCGAAGCCAGTCATCCGCATCGAGGGGCTCGACGGAATGGTTAAACTTCGGTGTGTACAGCTTGATGAAGTCATTGATTGACACCAAGTCATTTCGCTGATGGCATGCAATGTTCTGCTCAATCCGCTCTAGCAGGCGGTTAGTCTCACACTTGTTTCTTTCCGCCTCCAACATCACTTCAGCCAAAGAAGGCGGGTGAGGCAGATTTTCACCCCTAGCTGCACCGGCTTCCCCCTGCTCTGGGGCAGCAGGGTTGCTGCGGGTGTTGACCATCCTAGATGAAAACAAGACAACAGTTTAGATAAGGATGGCAAAAACTTAGCAAGGAGTGCAGAATGTAATGGATAACACGGAATGCAGAGATGTTCATTGCACGACATGGTAATATAGAAACTGCCATATATATATACCATTGGTCATACACACCATACATAGTTTAGTACAAGCCCAGGCTAGAGTACACCTACGGTGAAAGACATTACATCTCATCGGAGGCATTCCAAGCTCCTATACATTATTTCCTACACCTCCGGAGCATGATACACACCAAGTCGTATCCCACGGTCACGCAGGACTGTGGAGAATACAACTACTACAATACTAGTGGAACTACTACTAGCTCAGACGGCTCTGTAGTAATCCTCATAGAAGTCGCCACCAAAACCTGGAAGTGGAACATGATCATCTGGGAACAGACGGTCCTGCGGAACCTGCGGACCAAAGGGACTCGGATGTGGCCTTGGTCCCACAGGTGGTGGCAGACGGGGACCACGAGGAGGGGTGATGCCTCCCACATCGCGCCACTCCATACAATCTGGCAATCCAGATCGTACAGGGTACAGATCCCTCAGATCCATGTATCCTGCCTGTACCGCCGGTGCAAACCGAGTCAAAGTGGCCCAGTGATCAGTGTGAGAGTTAAAAAGCTCCATACACAAGGCCCGATTTTCGCGGTCCTTATCCTCGAGCATCTCGGAAGTGGTGCAGAGTAGTGACTCCTCATGTGTGGGGTCAGCATAGATAGCCTGGAGATACCCTTGTGCTCCCGGAAGTGAAGCTGGCATATAACGGAAGTCGGTGTTCTGAAGTAGGCCAGTCCGGACTCGCATGATGGTCATCATGGAATAGGCAGCATCCTGCACAGCCATCTCAACAGTAACCCCGAGTCCATAGGAACAATGAAGGGGCTCAGTGGCTCTAGGATAAGAGGGATATATCCTGACGGTACAGAGGTACTGGCTCTGGTTGAAGTCTCTGAACTGCTCTTCGACAGTGTATTCGGGATACCAACGGTAACCCGTCTCGATCATTACCCGGACTAACATAGCAGTATGACCGGGCACATCGAGGCACCGGGTCAGGAGAACCACTTGATATTGAGCACGAGTGGCCATCTGAAAGCACAACCACAATGCAAAGGCATTATAATTTCTAGGGAAAATTGGACAGCATAACAGATGTAAATGCTCAGAAAAAGATTTGAGACATCCACAACAGTTTGCAATACCACTCAACAACATCATATCAAGGTTCTGATTCAACTGACAACATACTAAAAGTAGTAGAAACTGTACTGAGGCTTGTAACAACAATCCTATAAGCTACTACGGATTAGTAACACGTGAACCTGATAGAAGAAGAGAGCCTAGTCCTTAACCCACGTTGAATGAGAAGAGAATGACTCAGATCAGAGGGCATAAGGTAAAGGAGTAAAAGATCCTTACATTCCCTCCCAGAATCAATTCCCCTACATATAACTAAAGCATTTCTAGACTCGACATTGACCAGTTTGGCTCAACGAACCTACAAGCGGTCCGGCTCTGATACCAACACTGTTAGGACCCCGATTCCAAGTCACATCGATCTAGCCAGTAACACCTCATATCACATTGCGGCCTCACGCACGGTATTCCCACGGGTGTCGCCTTACCATGGCCCGGGACCATTTGCGTCTTTTGGCTCACGTATATGATAGTGTCGCTAGCATCCATCTGACAGAGAACCCGGGCCGACATGGCTAGTCGTGAACCCAAAGCGGCGCAGACCTATGGAGACAGGCATACATGAATCACATCGAGCATGTCGGTCATCAGCGAGTGAATCCGGGCTGTAGCACTGGGCTAACAGGACTCCGGGGAACCCGGGCTGTAGCAGGCTAGGCAGGACTCCGGATGTCACCGCGTGAAATTTCCCCGAAGGGACAGACATAGGAACGAAGTGAAACACATGCCGGTCAGTCAAGTGTCCTGAGCAGTAGTGCTGGGCTAGCAGGACTCCGGCGGACCGGGCTATAGCGGACTACTATGGATCGAGGAACACTAGACTACATTTCCCCATAAGAAAGGCTGCCAAGGATAAACAACTAGATTGTCGGATCCCACTCATACCAAGCATTTCAATCATACACACAATATGCCCGATATGAGTACATACAACATGGCATCACAACAAAACTCTACAACTCAAGTACTTTATTTAAAGGCTCCAGAGAGCCATACATAACATGTTCATACAGGTAGGGGTCACATGACCCAACACTCAAGTCATACAAGCATACAAGCACATGCGGAAGCAAATAGTCTGAGTACAGACACTAGAAAGAAAGAAGGCTTCTCGAAGCCTGTCTATCTACATAGGGCCCTCCATGGCCAGGATCACCACCTGGGTGGCTAGTCACTCGTTGACATCAAGGTCTACATAAAACCCATCGGAGGGGGCGGTGTTGTCATCTGAAAACAGTAATTAAGCAAACATGAGTACAAGGGTACTCAGCAAGTCTTACATTAGAACCTACTATACATGCTCATTCTCAAGAAGGTGGTGGAGTTATTGCAGCAAGCCAGCTTTGACTCTTGGCTAAGCTATCCTATGAAACTCCACTAGTAAAACAATTTTTCGCACACGAGTCCACTAATCACCAACACAATACTCCACCGGGGATCCTCCCTCGTCATCCTACGAGAGAGACATCCTCGGTAGTCACACTTATCTTGAGTCTTTTAGTAGTATCCATTAGCTTGTCTATGAACTGTATAGGCAACCAAGTAGTCCTTTACCGCGGACGCGGCTACTCGAATAGTTTTATACCCTACAGGGGTGTACTTCTTCATACACGCTTTCACCACTTACCTCCGTTTACACGACATGTACTCGGCAACCTTCAAGCGGAAGCCCAACGAGGGTGTCGGCCACGGCCTACCAAACACTCAAGCCTCTAGTCCAGGTTTATCGCCTATTCAGGTTACATCCGCAGGGAGTCCGGCCGAGGTTTCCACATACGGCCCCGAACGATGTGAATAGGGTTCCCGAGACACCAAACGGGTGACTCGGTACACCGTGCCACGGTGTATCTACCGCAACATAGCCCACCCCTAGGGTCAGCGCTACGCACGGCCGCCAACACATAACCTACAAACACCAGAAACTATTTGCAACTCCTGGACAAAGTACTAGGGTGATTAAGAAGCCGAGAGGGTCCATTGGTTTCGGGCCCAATGTATGGTAGTAACTGAATCTTAAATCACACATACAGATCTCAGTTCTTAGGGATGGCCTCAATGAAACAACCCACCATGTACTCCTACATGGCCTCTCATTGATACCTTTACCAAATCATGTTCAATAGATCCTTCACATTACCGACATAATCATTTCACTCTAGCCCATCACCCAGATGAACCAAACCTGAGACAACTCTCAGCATAGCAGGCATAGCAAGGTAGGAAACACATACATGGCTCAATCAACTCCTACACATGCTAGTGGGTTTCATCTAGTTACTGTGGCAATGACGGGTCATGCAGAGGATGAGGGTTCAACTACCGTAGCACACAGCAGTTTGAATCCCGTTGTCTTAATGTAGTAAACAAGAGCAGAAGCGAGAACATGGGTTTGTATCGAAATGATCAATGGGTTGCTTGCCTGATGTAGTGGTAGTAGGGTACTGCCCTTCAGACGGATAGTGGGGGTTATCCTCGGAGGCAGAACCTACCACGAAAGACACACCGAACATAATCAACACATGACGATATGCAACAATATGATGCATGCTATGACATGGAAAAATGAAAGTGTCTTGGCCTAATGCAAGCTAAAACAGAAAGGAATGAACTCATTTGAATCAAAGATTCAAATGTTAGCTCATTTAACATGGCCTTATTAGTGCATTATCTTATTCTTCTTAAGCAGCAAGGCTAACTCGTTTTGTCATGCATGAAACCATTACAGATGGATAGATTGAATTTTTCTGATCATTTTTCATATATAAATTGTTTGATTTGGAGTTATGGTTGATTTTCTATGATTTTTAGAAGTTTTGGCTATTTTTTGGAATTTCCTATATAAGAATAATTCCAGTAATTGAATTAATGCATCAGCATGACATAGGTGTGACGTTAGCGGGTCAACTGGGTCGGCCAGGTCAAACCTGACTGGTGGGCCCTGTCTGTCAATGGCTCAGCTAATTAACAGGATTAAATTAGTACTAATTAACTGTTAGTGGGGCCTGGGCCCACATGTCAGTGCCTAAACTAATTAAAATTAGTTAACTCTAATCCTAAACTAATTACCAGGCCGACCCCACCTGTCATAGGCTCAGGGGGGAGTCAACCTGGGCCCACGCGTCAGTCCACGGTCAAAGGGGGTCAAACTCGCCGGTGTTTAGCCGCCGGCGAGGCCAGACGCGGCGGAGGGCTCGGGTTTTGCACTCTAGCGACCAAAAGGACGGCGGAGACCATCTACGTGATGCGGGGAGTGAGCCACATCGAGTGGTGGCAGTGGGTGGAGCTGGGGTGGCCGGAGAGGACGGCGGCGAGCACGTCCGCGGCGGCCGGAGTTCGGGCAAGGTTGAACTAGTCGCTAGCAGGCACGGCGAGGGGCGTGCGGGGGTGCTACGGGCTCGTGCGAGTGCGTTGAAGACGAAGGCGTGCTCGGTTGCGACCCAACATGGTTGTGGCCATGACGGCGATGTGCGTTGGCGGCGGCGAGCTTCGGCTCCGATGGCCATGGGGGTTAGAGGGCGTAGACGAGCGCAGGGAGAGGGGGAAACGGATCAGTAGCTCACTGCGGTTGCAGGGGAGCGAAGGGCGAGCTCGGGGAAGAGCTGGAGCGAGCGGGGCGGCGAGGGGGATCTCCGGTGACCGAGGTTGAAGACGAGCTCGGTGCAGCGTCTCCGGGGCGAGCGAGCGCTTGGGGATGGGTCGAGGCGAAGCAGCGGACGACGGCGGAGCTTCTTTGCAGTGCGAGGCAGCGAGTGGACGGCGGTGGCTGCGGTGGTGCTTGTCGGCGGCGACGGCTGTGCTCGGCAGGGGATGGGGAGAGAGCCAGAGAGGGGGAGAGGCCACGGGGAGAGTGGGGAGAAAGAGAGGGGGACGTGGGGGAGTGCGTGGCACTCGTAGGTGCGTCCGGGGCGTCGGCGGAAGCAGGAGGTGGCCAGCGTGTGGCCCCGGGCGCTGGCCACGCGCTTCTTGTCCTCCTGGCGGGAGGAGGAGGACGACTGGCAAGAGCCAGTGGACTGGGCCGAGCCGGTGGGCTAGGTGGGCTGCGCTAGGTAATTCTGTTCTCTCTCTCCTTTTCTGTTTTTTTATTTATTCTATTATTTCTGTAACTTCAGGGCTTTATTAAAAATGCCAGGGCATTTCCATAAATCATAAAATTAATCATGGCACTACGTAGAATATATCCAGCAACAAACATTTTGGTTTATGATTATTTGAGCATTTAAAATATTTATAGCATTTAAAGGCCCAAATGCAAATACTATAAGAATTAATTCAATGACCTTAAGATGTCCTAGAAAAATGTGCACCATTTTGTCCAAGGTTTTAACCCAAAACAAAAAGGGTGGGCATTTTATAAGGGCATTTCAGGTTCATTGAAAAAGTTTTTAGTAAACCCTAGTTGTTCCAGGGGGGGTGCTGGGGGTTCTGTCATCCCCATTTCAAATTTAAGAGAAATTTAAACATGATGCACACTCTAGTGCTTGAACTGGCTAGGGTGTGACAACTTTTCATTATAGAACTTGGCTTGTATATTCCAATGATGGGCTTCCTGAAAATTCCCTAGGTCTTCGTGAGCAAGCGAGTTGGATGCACACCCACTTAGTTCTTTTGTTGAGCTTTCATATACTTATATCTCTAGTGCATCCGTTGCATGGCAATCCCTACTCACTCACATTGATATCTATTAATGGGCATCTCCATAGCCTGTTGATACGCCTAGTTGATGTGAGACTATCTTCTCCCTTTTTGTCTTCTCCACAACCACCATTCTATTCCACATATAGTGCTATGTCCATGGCTCACGCTCATGTATTACGTGAAGATTGAAAAAGTTTGAGAACACCAAAAGTATGAAACAATTCCTTTGCTTGTCATCGGGGTTGTGTATGATTTATATACTTTGTGTGGTGAAGATGGAGCATAGCTAGACTATATGATTTTGTAGGGATAACTTTCTTTGGCCATCTTATTTTGAGAAGACATAATTGCTTAGTTAGTATGCTTGAAGTATTATTATTTCTATGTCAATATTGAACTTTTGTCTTGAATCTTTCGGATCTGAATATTCATACCACTATTAAGAGAATTGCATTGAAATTATGCCAAGTAGCATTCCACATCAAAAATTCTGTTTTTATCATTTACCAACTCGAGGACGAGCAAGAATTAAGCTTGGGGATGCTTGATACGTCTCCAAAGTATCTACAATTTTTTATTGTTCCATGCTATATTATATCCTGTTTTGGACATTATTGGGCTTTATTATACACTTTTATATTACTTTTGGTACTAACCTATTAACCGGAGGCCCAGCCCAGAATTGCTATTTTTTGCCTATTTCAGAGTTTCGCAGAAAAATTACTCCCAGAATGAAACCTTCAGGAACGTGATTTTTGGAACGAACGTGATCCAGAGGACTTGGACCCTACTTCAAGAAAGCAACCAGGAAGGCACGAGGTAGGGGGGGCGCCTACCCCCCCAGGCGTGCCCTCCACCCTCGTGGGGCCCACGTTGCTCCACCGACATACTTCCTCCTCCTATATATACCTACGTACCCCCAAACTACCCGATACGGAGCCAAAACCCTAATTCCACCGCCATAACTTTCTGTATCTATGAGATCCCATCTTGTGGCCTTTTCCGGAGCTCCGCCGGAGGGGGCATCGATCACGGAGGGCTTCTACATCAACACCATAGCCTCTCCGATGAAGTGTGAGTAGTTTACTTCAGACCTTCTGGTCCATAGTTATTATCTAGATGGCTTCTTCTGTCTTTTTGGATCTCAATACTAAGTTCTCCCCCTCTCTTGTGGAGATCTATTCGATGTAATCTTCTTTTGCGGTGTGTTTGTTTAGACCGATGAATTGTGGGTTTATGATCAAGTTTATCTATGAACAATATTTGAATCTTCTCTGGATTCTTTTATGTATGATTGGTTATCCTTGCAAGTCTCTTCGAATTATCAGTTTGGTTTGGCCTACTAGATTGATCTTTCTTGCAATGGGAGAAGTGCTTAGCTTTGGGTTCAATCTTGCGGTGTCCTTTCCTAGTGACAGTAGGGCAGCAAGGCATGTATTGTATTGTTGCCATCGAGGATAACAGGATGGGGTTTATTTCATATTACATGAGTTTATCCCTCTACATCATGTCATCTTGCTTAAGGCGTTACTCTATTCTTTTGAACTTAATACTCTAGATGCATGCTGGATAGCGGTCGGTGTGTGGAGTAATACTAGTAGGTGCAGGCAGGAGTCGGTCTACTTGTCTCGGACGTGATGCCTATATACATGATCATACCTAGATATTCGCATAACTATGCTAAATTCTATCAATTGCTCAACAGTAATTTGTTTACCTACTGTAATACTTATGCTCTCGAGAGAAGCCACTAGTGAAACCTATGGCCCCTGGGTCTATTCTCCGTCATATTAATCTTCCGTCAACAAGATATTTCCATTTCCGTTTATTTTGCTTTCTTTACTTTGCATATTTATCATAAAAATACCAAAAATATTATGTTATCATATCTATCAGATCTCACTTTCGTAAGTGACTGTGAAGGGATTGACAACCCCTTTATTGCGTTGGTTGCGAGGATTTTATTTGTTTGTGTAGGTGCAAGGGACTCGTGCGTGGCCTCCTACTGGATTGATACCTTGGTTCTCAAAAACTGAGGGAAATACTTACACTACTTTGCTGCATCACCCTTTCCTCTTCAAGGGAAAACCAATGCATTGCTCAAGGGGTAGCAGGTATGTGTGGGGTCGGGCCCTGCCGACGTAGAACACTAGACCTACTCCCAGATCTCCTTTCTGTAAGTTGTTTGCGCGTCAAGGGGGACTCCTGAGCATCGCGACTCAGGAGCATAACTGATCACGTAGACCCTCACTCCTTGGTCCTTCCTGGTGATTCGGTGGGCCCAATGGCAGCTGAGGTATGCGCGGGGTCGGGCCCTGTCGACGTAGAACATAAAGCAAATAGAAAGGAAATCACAGAATTTCAAAGCAAATATTACAGGACATATTGTTCCCCTGAAATCAAATGCGAGTTTAACGCCTCCACTGGCATGGTGCATATTGAAGAAGTTAAAACAGGAAAGGAGCCGCCAGCAGGTTGCCTTGTCATCCCAGGACGCCGCTGTCGCCTGCGAGGGATGCTTCTCTCCCAACGGCGTCGCCTTCACCTACACAAATAGCCAGAGTTGCAGGATCGGTAGCACCACTGGTTGGCGGCGCAGGAGCGAAGACGCGGAACCTCTTCAGCAGGGCCTCCACCTGACCCTTCATGGCTGCAGTAGCGGCCTCGTATTGGTCGTCTTTCATAGGCTCCAGCAACTCGTCAAGGCGGGCGGCGGGATCGCAAAGGTGGAGGTGGCTAAAGACGCGCGTCAGCGCAGCTGAGGAGAGAATGTGGGCTTCTTCCTCCGCCATGGGGCCGATACCGCTCACGACGTCCTCGAGCGCATCAACTAGGAAAGGAACCAGCTGGTTGGGGCCCACGTCATCGGCAACCAACAGCTCCTCCAGGCCCTTCTCGTAGAGCGACTTCAGCGCCGTCCGAGCCGTCTCTTCAAGGATCCTGAAGGCTACGTGGTCCTCGGTCAGGATCTTCGCCTTGGCTTCGAGCTCGGCCTTCTCCGCATTCAGCTTCTCCTCCAGCTTCTCCATTCGACTATGCTCTGTGGCATGTTCCTTTGCCACCTGCTCCAGTTCGGCGTCGCTATCCTTTACGGCGTCCTCCTAGGCTTTCATCTTCTCCTCCAACGCCTTGCGGTCTCGGGCTTTCCTTGTGTGATCCCTCTGCATGGTCTCCAACTCGGCTGCCAGCGACTGGTAGCGGTTCTGGGCGGCTTCGGCATCCTTCAACGCCACCTCGCCGGCGGCCACGGCATGAGCACCAGCCTCCCTGTCCTTCCCGGAGTCAATAACAACTTTGCTCAATGCCGCCCGGACGGATGCGTCGGAATGCAGCCAGCCAAAAACTAGTTCCAGGCGCCCGGCCACCAGGCAACGGTCGGAGCCCTGAAGGTCTTCCACGCAGCAGGGCCATCATAGAAAGAGCCCACTCCAGGACGTCAGGATAGGCGGAGGAACCTGGGCTCATCAGTGTAGCAGAAGAAGGAGGAGGAGGCGATGTCGTCACCATGGCCTAGGAGGCCAGAGGCTCGTGAGCCTCGGGGACCCCAGCGCCCGAGCTGGACGCTGGCACCTCCGGAGCTGGCGGGGCCTCGGGGGCTGACCCCTCCCGAGGATGCTCCACCCAGCCTCGCGAGGATGATCGGGCTGGAGAAGCACGAGCGCCGTCTCTGCCTTTACTCATGGAGAGGGATGCGGCCGCAGGAGTGACCTAGGCTCAAGCAGCACCACCTTGCCCTCCCTTCTCCTCTTCGCCGCAGTCGTCGGCCTAGTTGCACAACGAAGAAGAAGGGTCAAGGACAAGCACGAGAAGCAAGAACGAGGCAGGGCGAGAACACTGACTGGTCCACCGCGGCATAGTCCCTCCGCTTCGGGAGCTTGAAGCCAGAGAGCTTCGTGGCCCAAGGCACTGGCGCACCAGCTCCGGGAGTAGAAGCAGGGGCAGCAGCTGGGTGAGAGGCATCTCTAGGCGGCGGTGAGGCAGGAGCGTTATCCCGGGAGGGCAGCGCCTACCTGCCCTTCGTCGGAACAATGGGCAGCTCCCCCTCTTTCAGGAGGACGGCGGCCTCGCCATCGTTGTCAGGCAGGAGGTGGAGGATGTCGGCCTTGCGCAAGGGGCAGGTCTCCCCCATCTCTTCAGGGGCTGCCTATGAGTCACGATCCTCGTCCACCTCCTCCTCTCCGTCCCTGCGGGAATCACCATAAGACACGTCCACCATCACCATCGCCACTAGAGCTTTAGAAGGCGCTGGCGGCACCAGGCCGCGCCCGTCAAAGGTGGTCATGTCGGCTACGACCTCCGCCCCGTCCTTCCAGAGGAACAAGGAAGTGCGGGGATTCGACGGATACTCTTGGTTGTCTTTGACCAGGAGACGGAGGGTCACGGTCAGCTGCTCGTCGGACCAGGCTTTCAGACTCGAGCGGAACTTGTCTTCTCCATCCGGAAACATCCACAAGGGGCGCATGCACGCCTGGAGAGGAGCCACCCGCAGCACCAAGAATACCCTTAGGAGCATGACCCCGTCAGCTTCGCCGCCTTCACGTTGCCCAGCCTCAGGTCGGCGTTCATCTTCTCCAGAACCATCCTCGCCCGGTCGCTAGTAAGCTTCACGCAGGACCACCCCTCATCAGGCTAGGGAATTCCCATCGGCACCTTCAGTCGTGGGTGGACACACTTGGCATCCATCATAACCCACTTGCTCCTGAAGCTATCGGCCTTCTTCCCGTTCTTCGAAATCGCGTTAGCCTTGCCGGCTGCGATGAAATTGGCGCACCCCGTGGTGTGGCCATCGTTGATCCGGAGGTAGAAGAAGTTGCGCAGCAGTGCCACGGACGGCATCACCCCGACGTACACCTCACAATAAAAGGCAAAGATGGACAAGAGAAGAATGGAGTTGGGATGGAGATGAAGAGCATGTAACCTGTAGTGATGGAGGACCACATAGAAGAAGTCAGAGAAGGTGGGAACGAGGCCGGCGACGACGCTGCTCATGAAGAAGGGGTAGAAGGAGCTCTTCGGAGCTTCGGACACGGCGGAGCCAGCTCGGAGCTCGGTCTCCCCCTTCTCGTTGTTCTCCCCCGCTGTCAGCACTCGCGTGAAGGCAAGGTTCTTTGTCGATACATTTGGCGCCTCCAGGGTCGGCCCGTACCAGGTGGGCGGCGAGTCAACCTTGGCCTTTCGAGGCGCCATTGGATGGAAGCTCGGAAGGAGATCGGAGAAGATCTAGAGATTTCGGAATTGAGGAGCGAGAGAGGGGATCTGGAGCTAGGCGAAGGAAGCAATGAAGGCAAGCGTTGCCCGCACCGGCCTTTTTGTCAGACGGGCAGTTGCTGAGGCTGCGTGGGGAAGCGGAGACGCCCACGTCCAATCAGTCGCCACGCGCCAACTGTGGCCGCAGGCTGCTGGGGCCGCGGCGCTCCATGCTTGCCCTTCAAATTTGCCTCGAAGCCAAGCCCGAGCACGCCTTGGGCCTGGGGGCTGTTGTCGGCATTCTGGAACGGGGTCCCCAGACTTGCCTACCTGCGTCTCGCAGCGTGGCTCCACCAGTAGCCCTGTATGGCCCATCTTCACCAGCAAACATTCAAGACCCTCACGAGGGGCCAAGCCTCGCGAGGCGGATGATGCAAGACCTCCTTAGGGGCAGCCTCACTAGGCTGGCTCGCGAGGGGCGGAGAGATCAAGGCGAGGGACACCTCGCGAGGTTCCCATGAAGCAAGCCATGGCAACTGGAACCAGGCAGGCGCTAGCCGGGCGCCAGGACGTGTAGTGTCCTCGTTTCCTCTTTGGTGCTAAAGGGGCAAGCGCAGGCGAGGAGTCCCGAGGCATCAGGCAAAGGTTTCCATATCGGTGCAACAAGACCAAGACCAACAGGACGGCAAGACGGAGGTCACCGTGGAGCCCAAGACGGCATCACCACCAGAAGTAATGTAGGATATTTTTACTATTAAGTACTTTTTAGTTACTTACAGCTCGGTAGAGGGCTGATCCCCTTGCGGGCACTGTGCGACAAAAGTACCGTCCATGGCAGGACCCTCTGGCGAAGATTTCTTCCCCCGTTTGGAAACCTTTGTTTCCGGGTCTTCAGAGGTGGTCCTCTTCCATCCTTGGGGAGAGGGAATTTCAGATTCTTCTCCCTGGTTATCCTCCTCCGCGGAGGCGTTAATTCCCCTAGTTTGGATGAATAATGATTAAGGCCTGTTTTTAGCCTCTTTATTCCCCCCCTTTATCTTCCCCTGAGGGCGCCTGATAAGGCGCCGACTCGAGCATTCTGGCTAGTACTGGATTAGCCGAGCCTTCGGGAAGGGGGGCCGAACACCTGACCATCTTCGCCTTTGTTACCAAGTCCTGGTCAAGGAGCGACTTTTCAGAATGATGTTATGATAAATAAAAAGAATGCATGTTCGGCCACGGGATTACTTACTTGGGTATCTGGGCGATTACAGCACAGACCTGCATCCTCGGTGGTGTCCGGACACTTTATTTGTGGTCTGAAGAACAATTTGTACATCTCTTCGAGCGTCATGCCGAGGAAGTGCTGAATAGTTCGCGGTCCTTCCAGGTTGAATTCCCACATACGGAGGGGTCGACGTTTGCAAGGCGGCACTTGACAAACTAGCATGACTTGCATTACCGTGACCAGGCTGACATCTCTCTCAAGGAGATCTCGGATGCGACTCTGCAATATCGGCACATCATTTACTGGCCCCCAGTTCGGCCACTTGTTGATCCATGACGTCAGTTGTGGTGGGGGTCTGAGCGAAAGGCAGGGGCGGCTACCCACTTGGTACTTCGGGGAGCTGTGATATAAAACCACCCCCGTTGCCATAAACCGGACACCTCTGCGAAGGAACCCTCTGGACATGGAACATCAACACTTTTACTTATTACGGCACCTCCGCACTCTGCGTGTCGCCCCTCGATATCTTCGGCTTCACATTGAAAGTCTTGAGCCACAGGCCGAAGTGTGGGGTAATGCGGAGGATGGCCTCAAACACGACGATGAACGACGAGATGTGAAGGAGGGAATCCGGGGCCAGGTCATGGAAATCCAGGCCATAATAGAACATGAGCCCCCTAACAAAGGGATCCAGAGTGAGGCCTAGCCCTCGGAGGAAGTGAGAGATGAATACAACACTCTCGCCGGGTTCTGGAGTGGGAATGACCTACCCTCGAGCAGGCAGCCTATGCGAGATTTCGAGGGTAAAATACCTGGCCTCTCTTAGCTTCTTGATGTCTTCCTCTGTGACAGAGGAAGGCATCCACCGACCTTGAAGGTTGGATCCGGACATGGTTGAAGGTCCGAAGCGCCTGACCTAAGACTTGGGTGTTGGAACTCGAGGCGGTGGAAGGATTCGATTGAGTATGAGAGGGAAAAAAGGACAGGCCTTGGCCTTTTTATAAAGAGGGTGAATATCAAGCATCCTCCTCGTGGCCGTTTGGGACTTGCCTAAAATCAAGGAGTCATACCAACGGGCACGATTGGGTTACCCACGTCCGTATTGATGAGAATCCCGTAATAAGGGGGACACGATCTCTGCTTCGACAAGACGTGTCAAGAAAACCACCTTGCGATATGTGCAGTGCTGGTTGAGAAAAACAGTTCGAATAATGACCGGGCCATGGCATGATGTCATGTTGCTAAAACGTGTCAGCAGATTAGATTTGTGGAAATATTATTCTCTGTACGGTAGTATGTGGAACTTGTTTTGCAGAGCCGGACACTATCCTTGTGTTCAAAATCTTCTATGGAGTATTCGGAGGAAGAACCCGCCTTGCAATGCCGAAGACAAATCTACGCGCCAGACTCGTGGTCACTGAAGCCTGGTTCAGGGGCTACTGAGGGAGTGCTGGATTGGGGGGGGGGGGTCTCCGGACAGCCGGGCTATATCCTTTGGCTGGACTGTTGGACTATGAAGATACAAGATTGAGGACTTCGTCCCGTGTCCGGATGGGACTCTCCTTGGCGTGGAAGGCAAGCTTGGCAATACGGATATGTAGATCTCCTCCCTTGTAACCGACTCTGTGTAACCCTAGCCCCCTCTAGTGTCTATATAAACCGGAGGGTTTGGTCCGTAGGACAACAACAATCGTACCATAGGCTAGCTTGTAGGGTTTAGCCTCTACGATCTCATGGTAGATCAACTCTTGTAATACTCATATCATCAAGATCAATCAAGCAGGATGTAGGGTATTACCTCCATCAAGAGGATCCGAACCTGTGTAAACATCGTGTCCCCTGCCTCCTGTTACCATCCACCTTAGACGCACAGTTCGGGACCCCCTACCCGAGATCCGCCGGTTTTGACACCGACACCGGTGACCAGCCATTTTCTCGTGAGTGAGGAGCGGAGTCCACTCCTCTTGAGAATAACCCGCCTAAAATGGAAGATACAGACAACCCTAGTTGATACATGAGCTATTCGAGCATACAAAACAGAATGTTTATTTGAAGGTTTAGAGTTTGGCACATACAAATTTACTTGGAATGGCAGCTAGATACCGTATATAGGTAGGTATGGTGGACTCATATGGAATAACTTTGGGGTTTATGATATTGGATGCACAAGCAGTATTCCCGCTTGGTACAGGTGAAGGCTAGCAAAAGACAGGAAAGCAACCAGCTAGAGAGCGACAATAGTCATGAACATGCATTAAAATTAATCATTACCGAATGCAAGCATGAGTAGGATATAATGCACCATGAACATAAATATTGTAGAGGCTATGTTGATTTTGTTTCAACTACATGTGTGAACATGTGCCAAGTCAAGCCACTCGAATCATTCAAAAGAGGATACCACCCTATCATACCACATCACAACCATTTTAATAGCATGTTGGCACGCAAGGTAAACTATTATAAGCTCCTAGCTAATTAAGCATGGCATAAGCAACTATAATCTCTAATTGTCATTGCAAACATGTTTATTCATAATAGGCTGAATCAGGAACAATGAACTAATCATATTTATAAAAACAAGAGAGGTTGATTTCATACCAGCTTTTGTCATCTCAATAAGTTCATCATATAATCATCATTATTGCCTTTCACTTGCATGACCGGATAGTGTGGATAATAATAATAGTGCACATGCATTGGATTAAGCTGGAATCTGCAGGCATTCAATTCAAGAGAAAATACAAGGTAATATGGGCTCTTTTGTTAGATCAATAATAATGCATATGAGAGCCACTCAACATTTTCATTATGGTCTTCTCCTCTCGACCCCCAAAGGAAAGAAAAGAAACAAATCTATTTACACGGGAAAGCTCCCAACAAGTAAAAGAAGAATGAGAAATCTTTTTGGGTTTTCCTTTTAATTACTACTACAGGCCTGGAAGGTAAACTAATTAAAAGCTACAACTATTTTTTTGTTTGGTTTTTATAAGGTTTATCAAACACACAAGAAGAAAGCATAAAAAGGAAAATAAACTAGCATGGATGATACAATGAAATGTATGAGCACCGACAACTAGCATGAGTGTGTGAACATGAATGTAATGTCAGTGAGAAATACGTACTCCCCCAAGCATAGGCTTTTGGCCTAAGTTGGTCTATGGCCATGGCTGGCCTGGCGGATATCCAAAGTTGTAACTGGGATCGTACTGTGATGCGGCAGCTATTGCCTCATGAGATGCCGCTTGGAGACGGGCCGTCTCCGTCCTCCTCTTATACTCGTACGCCTCCTCCCTGGTTATAACATATCTCCCTTTTTCCTGAGAGTCAAAGAAAGAAGGAGCAGGGAGAGCGACGTGATAGGTGCATCGTCTGTCAAAGATTAGTCGGTACTGGAGGAACTTATCATTCCTCTCAACAAACTGATGACGAACCATGGCCTCATAATCGAAATAAACAGGAGGAAACTCAATATCATACCCACCGTATGGGTATGTCAAGAAAATTAGCTAGATGGGTTGCATAAATTCCACCAAAGAAATCTCCATTAAATCTATTATTATGCAACCTACGTGCAACAATGCCTCCCAAATTATAATGTTTATCTCCTAACACAACAATCCTGAGAACACTGAGGTCAGGGACATACATGTGACATGGTTCATCCTTACCATTTATGCACCTACCAATGAAGAGAGCAAAATAATGTATAGCAGGAAAATGAATGCTCCCTATGGTAGCTTGTGTTATATCTCTAGATTCCCCCACAGTTATGCTAGCAAGAAAATCTCTAAACTCAGATTTGCGAGGCTCACTAGTGCTGCCCCATTGTGGAAGTTTGCAGGCAGTATTAAAACTCTCTAAGTCCATAGTATAAGAATTTTCATAAAGATCAAACAGGACAGTTTGAGAATTGCGTGATGATGAAAATTCAAACCTTGTCACAAAGGAATCAGTGAGATAGTAGAACTGGCGGCACTTATCTGCCTCGAAGCTCTCAAGATCAGCATTACGCACATATGCGTTAAATTCTTGCGTGATTCCTGCTTGATCCATAAAGTCCTCTGACGGCCATTCACAAGCCCGCACCTGAGCTTCCCTCGGTGGTTCATCATCGACATCGCGTATTGCGAGCCTGGGTCCTTGCTTCCTTGAAGGAACACCTTGGTACATTTTCCTAAACATATTTCTTCCTCTGAAAAATTTCTGAAATTTTTAGTAACATCAAAATAAAAGTGAACCAAAATCAACAAAATTGATAGCAACTACTCCTACAAGTGCCTAGAGGATATATCATGCATTAAAACTACTTTTGACAACATAAATTTGACATGCAAGCTCAAGAACAGGGTCACCTAAGTAGCAAAAATATGCAATGAATAAAGCACTAGAACAAAAACTAATTGGACTGTTGGAGGAGTCACATACCAAAGAACAATCCCCCAAAGCAGTTTTTCGAATGGAGCTTTGAGCAAGGAGATCGAAAATAGCAGCAAGATGAGCTTGGGCTCGGGTTTGAGCTGGTTAGTGATGTTTGTGGGAGGAAGAAGGAGTATGTGTTAGCTGGAATAAGTGGAGGGGAGCCACCGTGTGCCCACGAGGCAGGGGGCGTGCCCAGGGTGGTAGGGTGCGCCCTCCACCCTCGTGGCCAGGTGCTTGCTCTCCCTGCTGTGTTCTCAGTGCCAGATATTCTCAAATATTCTAGAAAAAATCATATTTAATTTTCAGGGCATTTGGAGAACTTTTATTTTCGGGGTATTTTTTATTGCATTGATAATTCAGAAAACATACATAAATTACTATTTTTGCTTTATTTAATATAAATAACAGAAAGTAAAAAGAGGGTACAGAGAGTTTTGTTTTCTAAATTCGTCCATTTCATGCTCATCAAAAGGAATCCACTAACAAGGTTGACCAGGTCTTGTTAACAAACTCATTCCGAATAACATGGAACCGAAGAATTTTCGAATAACACAAGGTTAGCTCAACGGGGATATGCACATCCCCAGCAATAAGAATATCATATTTCTTCTTGACAGTAGGAAGAGGAAATTCAAAACATCCAAAAATAATCGATGGAATTTTTCCAATAGAGTTGATACTGTGGACTTGAGGTTGTTTTCTCGGAAAGTGTACCGTATGCTCAGTACCATTAACATGAAAAGTGGCATTGCCTTTGGTGCAATCAATAACAGCCCCTGCAGTATTCAAAAATGGTTTTTCCAAGAATAATAGACATACTATCGTCCTCGGGAATATCAAGAATAACAAAGTCTGTTAAAATAGTAATGTTTGCAACCACAACAGGCACATCCTCACAAATACCGACAGGTATAGCAGTTGATTTATCAGCCATTTGCAAAGATATTTTAGTAGGTGTAAACTTATTCAAATCAAGTCTACGATATAAAGAGAGAGGCATAACACTAACACCGGCTCCAAGATCACATAAAGTAGTTTTAACATAGTTTCTTTTAATGGAGCATGGTATAGTTGGTACTCCTGGATCTCCATGTTTCTTTGGTATTCCACCCTTAAAAGTATAATTAGCAAGCATGGTGGAAATTTCAGCTTCCGGTATCTTTCTTTTATTTGTAACAATATCTTTCATATATTTAGCATAAGGATTCATTTTGAGCATATCAGTCAAACGCATACGCAAGAAGATAGGTCTAATCATTCCAGCAAAGCGCTCAAAATCCTCATCATCCTTTTTCTTGGATGGTTTAGGAGGAAAAGGCATGGGTTTCTGAACCCATGGTTCTCTTTCTTTACCTTTCTTCCTAGCAACAAAGTCTCTCTTATCATAACGTTAATTCTTTGATTGTGGGTTATCAAGATCAACAGCAGGTTCAATCTCTATATCATTATCATTAATATTATTACTAGGTTCATGTTCATTACCAGATTGTGTTTCAACATCAGAAATATAAATATCATTGGGATTCTCAGGTGTGTCTACAATAGGTTCACTAGAAGCATGCAAAGTCCTATCATTTTTCTTTTTCTTCCTTTCAGAAGGACTAGGTGCATCAATATTATCTCTCTGAGAATCTTTCTCAATTCTCTTAGGATGTCCCTCAGGATACAAAGGTTCCTGAATCATTTTACCACCTTTAGTCATGACTCTAACAACATTATCATTTTTCTTACTATTTAATTCATTGAGCAAATCATTCTGAGCTTTAAGTACTTGTTCTACTTCAGTGGTAACCATAGAAGCATGTTTACTAATAAGTTTATGTTCACCTTTAACATTAGCCATATAATCACCCAAGTGATCAAGCATAGCAACATTGTGTTTCAATTGTCTGCCAATATAAGCATTGAAGTTTTCTTGTTTAACCATAAAGTCATCAAACTCATCCAAGCATGGGCTAGCAATCTTAGTAAATGGGATTTCAGCTTTATCATATCTATAGATAGAATTTACCTTTACTACCTGTGTCGGGTTATCAAGACCATGTGTTTCTTCAATAGGTGATGGATTAAAACCATGTATTTCTTCAACCGGCGGTAAATTAAGACCATGTATTTCTTCAATAGGAGGTAAATTCTTAACATCTTCAGCTCTAATACCTTTTTCTTTCATAGATTTCTTTGCCTGTTGCATATCTTCAGGACTGAGAAATAGAATACCCCTTTTCTTTGGAGTTGGCTTAGGAGTTGGTTCAGGAATTGGATCAGGAATTGGATCAGGAAGCGTCCAATTATTTTCTTTAGTCGACATATTATTCAATAAAATTTCAGCTTCATCTGGTGTTCTTTCCCTGAAAACACAACCAGCACAACTATCTAGGTGGTCTCTGGAAGCATCGGTTAGTCCATTATAAAAGATATCAAGTATTTCATTTTTCTTGAGAGGATGACCAGGAAAAGCATTAAGTAATTGGAGAAGCCTCCCCCAAGCTTGTGGGAGACTCTCTTCTTCAATTTGCACAAAATTATATATTTCCCTTAAGGCAGCTTGTTTCTTATGAGCGGGGAAATATTTAGCAGAGAAGTAATAAATCATATCCTGGGGACTACGCACACAACCAGGATCAAGAGAATTAAAACAAATCTTAGCATCACCTTTAATGAGAACATAAATATCTTAAGGATATAATAGTAGCGAGTTTTCTCATCATTAGTGAACAGGGTGGCTATATCATTTAATTTTGTAAGATGTGCCACAATAGTTTCAGATTCATAACCATAGAAAGGATCAGATTCAACAAAAGTAATTATATCAGGGTCAACAGAGAAATCGTAAAACTTATCAGTAACAAAGATAGGTGAAGTAGCATAAGCAGGATCATATTTCATTCTAGCATTCAAAATTTTTTGTTTCAGCTTAGAAAAAAGCTTCTTAAGATCACTCCTATCATTGCAAGAAAAAAAATCTCTAGCAGTTTCTTCATCCATAACATAACCCTAAGGAACAACAGGCAATTCATATCTAGGGGGAGAATCCTCATCATCACTTTCATCAATATTACCAGTTTCTATAATTTCATTCTCTCTAGCCCTAGCAAGTTGCTCATCAAGAAATTCACCAAGTGGCACAGTAGTATCAAGCATAGAATTAGTTTCATAAGTATCATGCATAGCAGAAGTGGCATCATCAACAACATGTGACCTATAAGAATCAATAGAATGTGTAGGTGTCGCAAGTTTACTCAAAACAGAAGGTGAATCAAGCGGAGAGCTAGATGGCAGTTCCTTACCTCCCCTCGTAGTTGAGGGATATATCTTGGTTCTGGGATCTTTCAAGTTCTTCATAATGATAAGCAGATATAAATCCCAAGTGACTCAAAGAATAGAGCTATGCTCCCCGGCAATGGTGCCAGAAAATAGTCTTGATGACCCACAAGTATAGGGGATTGCAACAGTTTCCGTGGGTAGAGTATTCAACCCAAATTTATTGATTCGACACAAGGGAAGCCAAAGAATATTCTCAAGTGTTAGCAGCCGAGTTGTCAATTCAACCACACCTGGAAACTTAGTATCTACATCAAAGTGTTTAGTAGCAAAGTAATATGATAGTAGTGGTAACAATAGCAAAAGTAACGGTAGCAAAAGTAATATTTTTGGTGTTTTGCAGTGATGATAACAATAGCAAGGGAAAAGTAAATAAGCGAAGAACAATATATGGAAAGCTCGTAGGCATTGGATCGATGATGGAGAATTATGCTGGATGCGATCGATCATGTAACAGTCATAACCTAGGGTGACACAGAACTAGCTCCAATTCGTCAATGTAATGTAGGCATGTATTCCGAATATAGTCATATGTGCTTATGGAAAAGAACTTGCATGACATCTTTTGTCCTACCCTCCCGTGGTAGCGGGGTCCTATTGGAAACTAAGGGGTATTAAGGCCTCCTTTTAATAGAGTACCAGAACAAAGCATTAACACATAGTGAATACATGAACTCGTCAAACTACGGTCATCACCGGGAGTGGTCCCGATTATTGTCACTTCGGGGTTGCCGGATCATAACACATAGTAGGTGACTATAGACATGCAAGATAGGATCAAGAACTCTCATATATTGATGAAAACATAATGGATTCAGATCTTAAATCATGGCACTCGGGCCCTAGTGACAAGCATTAAGCATAGCAAAGTCATAGCAACATCAATCTCAGAACATAGTGGATACTAGGGATCAAACCCTAACAAAACTAACTTGATTACATGATAAATCTCAGCCAACCCATCACCGTCTAGCAAGCCTACAATGGAATTACTCACGCATGGCGGTGAGCATCATGAAATTGGTGATGGAGGAAGGTTGATGATGACGATGGCGACGGATTCCCCTCTCCGGAGCCCCGAACGGACTCCAGATCAGCCCTCCCGATAGAGTTTAGGGCTTGGCAGCGGCTTCAAATTGTAAAACGCGATGAATCCTTCTCCCTCGTTTTTTCTCCCCCAAAGTGAATATATGGAGTCAGGGTTGAGGTCGGTGGAGCGTCAAGGGGCCCATGAGGCAGGGGGCGCGCCCCCCACCCGCGTGGACAGGTGGAGGCCCCCCTGATGTGGATCTTCCTTCCAGTATTTTTTATATATTCAGAAATAATTCTCCATTGATTTTCAGGTCATTCCGAGAACATTTATTTCTGCACAAAAATAACACCATGTCAATTCTGCTGAAAACAGCATCAGTCCGGTTTAGTTCCATTCAATATTGCAAGTTAGAGTCCAAAACAAGGGCAAAAGTGTTTGGAAAAGTAGATACGACGGAGACGTATCAGTCGGCCATGGCACTGGGGAATTTCTTCGGTGTTGTCCCTTGTGAAAGGGGGGAGGTAAACTGTCCCCCGCGCCTCTGGATCTATAAATGGGCGTCTTACCTTGAAGCTGGAAGGAAGGGATCATGAAAAGATGGCATTGGGCCGCACACCTTATGAAAAGGTGTACAAAGCCTTTGCCCCGAGGAATGGCATTAAACTCTGATGGTCGTACCTCAATGTCTAGTCTCTCTTTGGGGCCCAGAATCTTGAAACTGTCCGGGCCCGGGCACATTAGTTCAGGTTTTGGATAGAATTCGACATGATTAATACAGCTCTAAACTGAATAAAGGAATGGAAGAACTCGTCCCGCAAGTCGATGATGTGAAGATTCCAGAGAACAATCCGCAGCATTGGAGGCTAGATCGGGGGCTATGAGGGAGTTATGGACTAAGGGGTCCTCGGGGCGTCGGCCCATTGAATATAGGCCAGACTGGTGAAGCCGTATAGCAACAGGCGCTCTACGAAGTCGTGATGTGTCCTTCAAGTTAAGGATAGAAAGGATCTCTTTCTCCCTTATTGTAATCTATCTCCGGTAACCCTAACCCTATCAATGTCTATATAAACCGAGGGTTGTAGTCTTTAGAGCTAGAGATATATTCATCACCTCACACTACTGCAAGATGCCGCTAATGCGACACTACGATCAGAGACCCTTTGACGAAACTGTGTGTGATGCAATAATCGCAAACAGTGGTGTAAAAAACGTCAAAAAAGCTACAAAATGTTTGCGATGGAGGATGCATCAAACATGGTTCAGATTTTAGTTGCGTGTGCGATGCAGGGCACACGATTCAGTTCAGTTAACTGTTTGCGATGAGTAGGAACAAAAGAAACGGGCAACCAGATGAAGGTGTGTGCGATATACAACATACGGTTCACTCGGATGAACTATTTGTGATTAGGCAACACAAAAGAAATGGTCAACCAGATCAAGGTGTGTGCGATATACGGCATGCAGTTCACTCAGATGAATTGTTTGCGTTGACACAAGAGAACAGAAATGGTTCAATATATCAAGATGTGTGTGATACGCGGCAAATAGGTCTGTAATCAGAAATGTGTGTGAAAACCGATAATAATGCAGACAGTTGCTTCTGATAAGACGTAAGTGATAAGCTCTGTCTACACAACATCTATTGTCCATTGGGGGATGGGCGGTCATCTGGATACACCATAAGGATGCGAAGAGGCATCCTATATCAGCAAGGACTAGTTGTTCCACCAGTAGCTCTTGCAAGAGAACTCTCAAGTTAAGTGTGCTCAGGCTGCAGCAACCATCAGATGGGTGACTGGATGGGATGTTGTGTTGATGTTAAATTAAGTGATAGGATGGGTAATATCTATCAAATTAAATGACTGATATGACCCATCCCACGAGTTAATTTAACCTCGAGGTCCTTTTTTTTTACTTTTTTATTCTTTTAACACATGTTACAGAAGGTCTACCACATTACTTTTTGACAATGTGCCATACGTGGCATACAGTTGATCCATCCGACCTATTTGTGATGGAATAAGCCGTGTGTTGTGGGCAAACGTTTTTTAATTTTTCTGATCATTTTTTAATTTTTTGGAATTAAAATGCCACGGCACTCCATGCATGTTCCCATGCCGTGAGACCAATATGTTCGAAAATTCCTTCTAATTTACTGCACATGGAATTAACTCGCACACAAGTACATGAATATGATTTTTCAAACTGTTTTGGTTAGGCGTTGCATGTAGATGTAGTTCAAATTTCAATTACGGTCATTAAATGGCTAGAAATCACTTAAATATATTTAAAAGGTCAAATGACCCCTAGAATTTTCCAAAATTTCACATTACAGTTGTAGTAGTGCACGTTACACATAGAAAAAAAATTGAAGGCTGTAAGAGGAAGCTATATATCTCCCGTTCGTCATCAAACATGCATTGTTCCCTCTCAGAACCACGAGGCTTCTAGTTAGTTGCTCCGGTTTGTGAGGGGTGTGTCCAAACTTTCGTCAAACATGCCAATTTTTTACCACATCATCTTGGTGGCATGACATTACATGCATCAACCAAGGTTTCATGTGTTTCTAATATATTTTTAGTTTTTTGGAATTAAAATGACATGTAACTCAATGCATACATATGCATGTGTCCATGTCATCAGACAAATATGTTTGAAAATTCATTCTAATTTATTACACATGGAATTAACTCGCATACAAGTACACAAATATGATTTTTCAAACTATTATGGTTATCCGTTGCATGTAGATGTAGTTCGATTTTTCTTTATGGTCATTAAATGGTTAGAAAGTCACTTAAATGTCTTTAATAGGTCAAAGGACCCCTAGAATTTTCCAAAATTTCACATTATAGTTGTAGTAGTGCATGTTACACGTAGAAAAAAATTGAAGGCCGTAAGAGGAAGCTATATATCTCCCGTTCGTCGTCAAACATGCACTGTTCCCTCTTGGAACCATGAGCCTTCTAGTGAGTTGCTCCGGTTTGTGAGGGGTGTGTGTCCAAACTTTCGTCAAACATGCCAATTTTTTTACCACATCATCTTGGTGGCATGACATTACATCAACCAATGTTTCATGTCTTTATGATATATTTTTTTAATTTTTTCGAATTAAAATGCCATGTCACTCCATGCATACATATGCATGTGTCCATGTCGTGAGACAAATATATTTGAAAATTCCTTCTAATTTACTGCACTTGGAATTAACTCACACACAAGTACACAAATATGATTTTTTTCAAACCGTTATGGTTAGCCTTTGCATGTAGATGTAGTTCAAATTTTAATGACGGTCATTAAGTGGCTAGAAAATCACTCAAATGTCTTTAAAAGGTCAAATGACCCCTAGAATTTTCCAAAATTTCACATTAAAGTTGTAGTAGTGCACGTTAAACGTAGAAAAAATTGAAGGCCATAACAGGAAGCTATCTCCCGTTCGTCATCAAACATGCATTGTTCCCTCTCGGAACGACGAGGCTTCTAGTGAGTTGCTCCGGTTTGTGAGGGGTGTGTGTCCTAACTTTTGTCGAACATGCCAAATTTTTTACCACATCATATTTGTGGTATGACATTACATCAACCAAGGTTTCATGCGTTTCTGATTTTTTTTTAATTTTTTGGAATTAAAATGCCATGTCACTCCATGATTAATTGTGTCATAGCCGTTAGACCAATATATTTGAAAATTCCTTCCAATTTACTGCACATGGAATTAAATCGCACACAAGTACACAAAATATGATTTTTCAAACTGTTATGGTTAGCTGTTGCATGTACATGTAGTTCAAATTTCAATTACTGTCATTAAATGGCTAGAAAATCACTTAAATGTCTTAAAAGGTCAAATGACCCCTGAAATCTTCCAAAATTTGACATGACATTTTATTAGTACTATAAAATTTCTCGTACATTTAAAACACCATCCGTTGCCACTTTACTCCAAATTCGTCTTTCACAGCTAATAAAAAATATCTACAACATCACACAAAGTTGTTTTCTAGGAACCGTTTGCGATGAAAATATCTGGGTCTATTTAAGTCTCGCTCCTTAAGCTTCGCCGACTCATCTGCTCCAGTGCCGGCAGCCCCCGAATCCATGAATCCCGATCCCCTTTCCCACACCCCCTTCTTGCAAAGATGATGTCGTGGAAATGCTTCTTGAAGGCCCGTACGATGGCCGCGCCCCCCCCATCGAGCGCCGCCAACTATGCCGAGAGTGCCGCTGTATCCGCATTGAGCGCGTTCGCTTCCACTTAGAGGGCGTTTGCGACAGCCGACAGGGCAGCTGTAGCAGCCGTCTGCGACGGCGGCTGCAAACGCCAAGAGAGCTCGAGCTGCCATCTGTGCCGCCGATGTCGCCCTGGCCCGGGTTGAGGCCATCCATGCCAAGATCGAGGATGCGCACGCCAAGATATTCTAGGCCACCTCGGACTCCAGCATGCAACCCACGTCCGAAAATGTGGCGGTGGTGGAACACCTACTTCCTCATGAGGTCGTAGAGCGGGAGCTGGAGAGGCAGGGGGCGGCAGAGATCGAGGAGCGTCGGGAGGAGGAGTTGTGCGTTGCCGAGGTCGAGGTAGAGAAGAGTCTGTCCATCGAGGAATCGATAGTGGAGTACCAACGCGGGCTCTGGTGTAGCCACTACTACGAGTACTACAACCTTCAGGTCGGCGTCGAGGATGAGGATGAGGACGCGATTGACTTCAGCAGGGGGACGCTGAGTCCACCAATGGCGGCATGTCGCCAGGACAAGTCATCAACGTCTCATCTCACACCAGTGATGCATAGGCCGGCGCGGCGGAGGATTTGTTAAAATTATGTGTACTTAGGCTTTTATTTTTAATGTTGGTCTTTTGTTAGAGCAATGTTTAGGTCAACTGGCTCTCTTTAATTAATAAAATTGCTCGATTCAGTTAGTATGGTATATCTGCTGTACGCTCTTTTGTGTGCCCAAATTAGCAAGTGATGTTAAATTATGCAATTACGTACCCAGGGGAATTTCCACCAAAATTTGAATTATCAAACTCATCCCATGCACACAAAGCAGAAGAATTGTTTGTGGTGCACACAATCGTTCAACTCGAATGGTCCGGCGGTACCGCGCGGAAAGTTTCCCTCCACATTTCCAAAATTTTGGCCTAGCTCCAAAATATCTACCGCGCCCCCTCCCCCCTTCCCCCCCCCCTTTTCTCCCCGACCACAAGTCACATTTCCCCTGTTTACTTCTTCCTTCCTTCCTTCCTAAGCTATAGCCGCTTCCTCGCTCTCGCTGTCTCGCATGCTACCGCCAGGGTCGTCATGGTCTTCTTCAAAGACCACTCCAGCGGTTC
Source organism: Triticum urartu (assembly GCF_003073215.2). NCBI lineage: Eukaryota > Viridiplantae > Streptophyta > Magnoliopsida > Poales > Poaceae > Triticum > Triticum urartu. Next base: position 257,465,549 of record NC_053023.1, read on the forward strand.
CTCCTCTGGTGACGACTCCTTCACCGCCCGGTTATGCCTCTCTTCTCTCTCTCGAGCTATGACTTGGAATGAAGGATTTTTACCCGGCGGTCAATTTGAGTCATTTCTTCCTCTTGTAGCTCCCTAGCACCATCAGTGGCAATGAATGGAGCGGGGTGGCTGAAGATCTATCTGCTCGTTGTCACCATCAATCTCCATGTGTGATGCTAGTTGCGTTTGAATCTGTGGACAGTGAGAGGAAGTTTCTGACATGTGCAGAGAAGGTTAGACCCTCTTTCGTTGTTACAAATCATTTATTAGATGTGATTCAGACACTGTCATGGTCCCAACTCATTCATACCACACCTTCAACCAAACGCATCCTAAGATAGTGTCACAGTTTTTACCTAGTATCTCAAATTGTTGACATCTCATCAGCGGTGCCATTAGAAAATAATTTGGCACTGCTTCAACAGTTTGTGTAGCCAAATTTGGTCCACACATCCGAGCAGCCAAGCAGTAAAATACTAAATCTTTATGGCATGAAGGAACTGGGCATTGGAGCAACTACGTGCTCCGGAGTCCGGGTCCCTAATTTTTTTCCGCTACATCGGCTCGCCACTGCAGGGCACCGGTGTGAGATGTAGAAACAGTTGTCTTTACCCCAGTTTTGGCATACATAGTGGACGACATTAGTGCTATTTGTTCTATGTTTCTAAATTTGTGCATGTACACACGTGTTAGTATCAATTTACGGTCATCCAAACACTGTCGTTATGCTGTTGCAGTTATATTTACCTTCCTCATAAAATTTTCAATTTGTTATTTATTGTACATGAGTAAGAACTTGTAGCGTTGTTGTAGTTAATTATAGCTTACGATGTTCCAGAATTTAGTTATTCTCATAGTAGCAATTAATTCATTTGCACATTTATCTTTCTGAGAAGATATATCATAATTAACATGTTTCTTCAGTTTTTCAAAATAAGCATTCGTGATTTTCTATGTTGCTATAAACCCATTTCCCCTACAATTGTTACTGATCTAGTTTCAAATATTGTAGGATGAACAGAAGTGTTCTTACCTGGGGTGGGTTGATCAAGATTGGCCACAGTCTTTGATGATGTGCCTAGCGAAGCTCTGGAGCATGTATGAGGAAGAGAACAGACGTAGTCTTAGAGAAACTGTTGTCAACGCTGAAGAATATTTGAAGATGCAGGATAAAAAGTTGAAGGTGGAGAATGAGCTCAGATTTTTTTAAATCAGACTTTGCTAAGATGGTGTTGGCGAAGGAGGAGGCACTTTCCCAGTTGGCCTGTGCAAAACAGGTTCTTACAAAAATGAAAGCAGAGGTGGATAAGACGAGCCTAGGTGATCTCGATTAGGTAAATGAATATATTGTTCTTATGAAGTTGAACTAGCTATATGTTGTATTGTGCTGTTTTCATGCAGCTATCTTACTGTGATATTATAATATATTTATGTGCCTCATATGAAATTGGCAAACAGTTGTTCGATATGAAATGTGAATTTGTGTAATATTGGAATTATTAATTGTAAACTAAAAAACCTGCTAAATGTGTCATGGACCTTTGCAAACGATTCTAGCCGTAAAAGTGTTTGCGATGGATAGCCCAATGCCACATAGTTTTCTTCATCAAATCATGTGTGATGTAGTTGATAAAAGCAAACAGTTAACCAAGGCAGACTGTGTGTGATAGTTACACATTTCACACATGAGCCTACACATAAAACTGTGTGGGATGTACATTTGAATGGAAACGTTTTCCCTGGATTGACTGTGTGGGATGTACATAAGAACGGAAACGTATTCCTTGGATTGACTGTGTGTGATATACATACCTACGGAAATGTTTTTTTTCGGGATTCACCATGTGGGATGTACATACCAACGGAAATATTTTTCTGGGATTCACCATGTGCGATGTACATACCTATGGAACTGTTTTCTGGGATTCACCGTGTGGGATGTACATACCTATGGAAATGTTTGTCTAGGATTCACCGTGTGGGATGTACATACCTATGGAAATCATTGGGTTTCGATGCCTCGCTCGATCGCACACAGCCCTAGCCTGTGTCCCAGGAGGGCCTATCCCCGGCGATTTCTGGGTCGTGTGGGAATGAACCCCCCTATCACCCACACGCACTTGACGAAGGTTCCAAATGCCGACGTGGAAAGGGGCTAAAAACCGTTTGTATAGCACCAACACGTACCAGTGTCATTACCTTAGGGTTTAGCTCCTACTGATCTTGAGGTAGATCTACTCTGTAAACCATACTATACATCCAATAGAATCAAGTAGGACGTAGGGTATTACCTCTTCGAGAGGGCCCGAACCTAGGTAAACACCATGTTCATCGTCCCTTGTTCCCCATCGATCTCAGATCCACAGTTCAGGACCCCTACCCCGAGGTCTACCAGTTTTGAGACTGACACCCAACCCTTCCTTGGAGACCTCGAGGACCTCATCCCATTGGCCTTGTTGGGCCGAGGTTTCAACGTTGGCCTTGACAACCCATATCTCGGCCCCTTGGTGTCAACTAGAGGGCCGGTCCAGACATCACCTCCCCCAGCCCCTCGAGAGTTGGAGGATGAGTGTCAGGATCAGGTGTCCCACTGGTGGGCGGCTGCCTTCTTGAATTATCACTGCTTAGGCGCACCCTCGGCAGACTGAAGAGAATAACCTATATGAGTTTCATCTTGAAGAAAGGAGTTCCTAAAAACCAAGTATGGTTACGACAACATACCTCCGGGCGCTGGCTTCTCGCTCCCCAACTCGAGGAGGCCGCCATCTGACTCGTTGGAGAAGGTGATCCTCTCCGACAGGGCAGGCCTACTGGCGGGCTCGGAAGAGGCCTTGCCCTTGCGCACCCTTTAATGGCCCTTCGGCCGCACTTTGGCCTCGGAGTCTTTGGACATAAACCCTCTTCCCCTTGACGGAAGGGTTCCCTTCCCGTGTATCCTCCTCCACATTGTCCCTGCGAATGGAGGAGGCGTGGGTATACTTGGATCGGGTAATTGAGGTGTATTGGGTCTGAAGACCCGCTTTACCCTTCTGAAGCTTTGAGCCTTTGGGGATCACTACGTGCGGCTCCTCAACTAGGAGGGTCGTTAGCTGGGGTCCTCTCCCCCTTGGGCAGCGGCGCCAAGCACAACATCCGATGTGCCTTGGAGATCCACTTCTGCAAGTATGAGGCTAGTTGATTAGTTAAGGTCTTAAATGCAGAATATAGAACTATGAATTAAAATATTACCTCGAGGGCGTCGTGGCTGGCCTCAAAGCCGAGGTCTTGCTCATCAAAAGGGATTTCATCCTTGGACGGCTTGTACATCTTCGTCCACTTTCCGGCCGAGGTGGAGTGGAAGAAGTGTGGATGGGCATTGTGTCCCCGGGCTTGTGCTCCCACATCGGGGTGGCCCGAAGTTGGAGTGGGAGGATGCAGCGGTGGAGCATGACATTTACCACACCTATCAGCTAGATCTTTTTCTGATCGGACCACCACTGGATCTTTTTGGTCAGCGCCTCCACCTAATCTGGGTTCCCCCACGCAAGGCCCTTCTTCTACCAAGACATGAGCTTCTTGGGAGGCCTAGCCACTCCTTGACGGTCTCTATGAAGGTGCCTTTAAACCAGCTGACCTTCTGGTTCTTGTTCATCATGGCACCTCTGCACCACGGGAGCTTGGAGCTGTTACACTTCGGCTTGATGCCGAAGATCTTTGGCCATAGGCCGAAGTGCATCTTGATGCAGAGGAAGGCATCGGAGACCATAATGAAGGAGGCGAGGTGGAGGATAGAATTTGGGTCTAGATGATGGGAATCCATCTCATAGTAGAACATTACCCCGTGCACGAAGGGGTATAACAGGAACCCTAGACCTCTGACGAGGTGGGGGACGAAAACCACCCTCTCCCCTGGGTTGGGAGCGGCTACCCATTGGTTTGGGTCCGTCGCACGGGTGTCAACCTGAGTGGTGATGTATCCCATGCCACACAGATCCAGGACGGTACCCTCCGTAACCTAGGAACCAACTTGGTGCCCCTTGTGGTTGGTGTCGGCCATTGTAGGGATGGAGAATGGAATGCGCTACGCAGGAGGAGGGCAAGATTTGATCTGGGCGATGGAGCTCGAGAGGCAGCAGACGAGGGAAATGAGAGCGTACTTGTTTCCGTCGCTATCATTTTACCCTTATAGGCTGGTGAAAGGCCAATAGTCTAGTTGTTGCGCCGGTGCAATCTCGACTCCCTGCCAGAGATGTTGTTGTGCGTACAGGGAGAAACAAAATCTTAATCATATCCCTAAGAAAACAGGCACGCTCTACATTTCAATGTGACATGCCAGTGAGAAGATTGCCGCAGGCCATGATTTGGGTGATCAGTAACTGCTTGACCAGCCGTGGGTGGTGCCACTTCGATAAAGTTGTCTGGCTATAAAGCACTATTCATACCTATGCGGTTGGCCTTTGTGGTTAAGTAACCTCGCGTCTTCAAGCGTTGAGTGATTTCGGCTAGGCCATGGTTGGGGAGTGCTACTCCTTTACGTGGTGGTCCATAGTACCCCTTAAGGGGAAGGAATATTGAATTGCCAAAGAAGGGGAACTCGTCTATCGAGCCAAGGACTTTGGATCCAAAGTTATTTACATCACGGAACTCGTCCTCGGCATAGAAGAGTAGTTCCGGGGCTACTGATGGTGTCATGGACTAAGGGGTGCCAACATGTAGGTGTACTAAGCTTTAGGTCCTTAGTACACCAGACTTATGCACATGCAGTAGCAGTCTTCCCGACGACAAGGCTTGCCAAAGGGCTGCTAAGTACAAGACCAAGACTAGATGACAAGCTGCAAAGAAGATCTCCAAGCGAGAGATCAGGAATACAAAAGATCAAGCTTGGAGTTCCCAGCAAGATCCTTGCCAGAAAGCTAGCGGAGACCCGGCAAGCCCCGGGCCCGGCAAGCTCCGAGCCCGGCAAGAATCCCACTACCTTCCCACCGCTCCACCTCATCAACAGGTTGTCACTTGTGGTATAGGTGTCAAGCGGGCAGGTAGTTAGGCGAGTCCTGTCTGGGCACACGTTAACTCGCCACTAAAGATACAATTTCAATGCCACTCGTCCAAGGATCGTGTCAAGGAAATATGCCGGGGAGCTCTATCAACGTGACACCTCACGGCGCAATTAATGCATTTGACCTAACCCGCCAGACTTAGATATTTAGCACCGTAGCTACTATTTATAGTATACGTTTACTATTTTGCCATTGTGGTGACCCCTTTCCCTATAAAAGGGAGGCCCATGGCTACCTTTACAAAGGTCGACACTTTGCCAAATTACACGCTTAGTTGCACTTCCAACACAAACCTTGCCAGCAAGTCACGTTCCTTGTACTTGTGCACATACACTCAATACAATCAAAGCAGGAGTAGGGTTTTACACTTCATAGCGGCCCGAACCTGGGTAAATTTCATGCGTTGTACTAGTTCTAATATTTTTTCTCGTCGATCTCCCCAATCAAACTGCACAGGGGCCTTCGCTGGTCCCATAGATCCTCATATGCACGACATGTTTAGCACGCCAGGCAGGAGGATCGCGTGCGCGAATCTGAACTAGCAGTTAGCACGTCAGCTTCTTCATCTTATCGCCATGTCTCCCATGACGAAGGGTGCCACAACGGTTGGTCCTTCCATGTCCAAGCTGTCGATGCCCAGGCAAACGGGCGATGACACAGGCGATGGCGGAGGAGGCAGAGGCCACTAGTAGCTTACGTGACATTGTGGCGAGCAAAAGCAGGCGATCGACATCATCCGCAACAATCCACATGACACCAGGTCCAAGGATGAGGTCGTGCTGCCTACGTACAGCGCGGCGAACTCCAAGGACGGCAGGGCGCCATCCAAGACGCCCACGCCGGTGCACATGCCACGACCATCTCAAGTTGCGCGCTTCGAGTAGAGCCACGATGATGATGGCTCCGAGCGTCCCCACGGCAAAGCCCATGTACATCATTCTCAAGATGTGTAGGGCCAACATGCACACCAACATGTTGGCGAAAATAGGCACAGTCGCAGGTTCGAGATGGAGCTCCTTCCAGATCGGTTTGAAGAAAAACACCTCTCGTTCCTTGCACCTTTCCATGCCGTCACTACCATCAGAAGTTATTGCGCGTGCACAGTTGCTTCTCAACATCCCTCCTATGCCGGATAAGATGGAGGAGTGGAGAGCTACTATTCAGAGGCTCCTCAGCTTCGCTAACAACGACAAGCTATAGTAGGCGGGGCCCTCACAGCAGCAGCCCACCGCTCCAGTGCATGCTCCCAAAGAGAGGACTAGAGGCGATGTGGTGATGGTGTAGTCCCCTCCAGAACAACACCAGCGGCAGAGCCAGTGGGTTGATGCCCATGATGACATGTCCAAGGCATCGTCCGATCCGTGGACTCGCCGCGATTAGTGCCAACTTCTTCAGGAACAACACAGAGAAGATGCTTGTAGTAGCATTGATAGAGGCGGGGTGTCCCGATCTTTCTATGAGATAATAAGTATTGATTTGGTGGAGATGACTTTGATGATCCGACTACAAACGTGCACAATGTTGCGCCTTAGCAATCGCTAAACCAACTCTGAGAGGTTATTGACAATGCCGGAGCACGATCAACCTGACCACGAAGGTCTATTCCCGCAAGCAATCAAAGAACAACAAGAATATGATAAAGCAATCTGAATATTGCGAATATATACGAAGTATTGATAAAGTTGGGGATCCGTAAGCGGTCTTGGTATGGTCATTGGATACAAATGAAGTACACGAAGTTGCAATGGCTAACTTTTAACTAAACAAATCCCATGGAAAAAGTTACTAGATTGATCTACTTATATAGGAGCAAGGGGTGGTGGCCAAGGAGGTGGGAGGACGTCCCAAGACAACCTAAAACTAACCCTAGGTTGTACAAGGCCCATGGGCCCATGTGGAGGTGTTGCAACACCTTTGGACTTGTACTTCGACTCGGATTCTAAGGCAGCGTCAGATTGTCTCATCAATATCTAAAGGATGAAGGTTATTCCAATTGGGTTGGAAAGAGCACGAAATCTACTTTCCAACAAAAAAAGAATTACCCAATTCGGAGTCCGGATGAAAGAGGTCTTCGCGTTTTGAGTCAGGTATGTCTGTGCAGTCTGAATCTGAGTCAAGAATGTGAGAGATTTGGACTCTATCTTCTTTTAGCCCAAAAGTCACGTGAGAGGACTTTTTGAACAACACCTAAACTTCTCTTTCCCCCTTATATTCATATGTGGATTGTACAAATGTCCGATACACCTACAATTAGACATGGAACAAAAGTCTGTGAATAATTTTTGTCCTGGATAATATAAATAAATTATTGCATAGTTTTCATTAGAAATTACCTCACAAATATGCATGTATGCAATATTATTGGTCGTATCCAAGGTATTCATGTCCTCATCGGCATTGCTTAATCTAAAATGTGGCTAACAAAAGAGACAAGGTGTACACGTTGTATATGTATATGTCATCCATTTTTACTTCCCTTGGTTTTTAGACATATGACACATGTATACATGAGTAACTTTCATAGTTCATAAAGTATAAAGCAATATATTATCACAAGAAGTAGAAAGCATGAAAATATTGTAACTCATTTTGCACATATAAGTGTAGCTGTTATTCATATCAAAAGATTGACAATGTTCATCATTAAACCATCCCAACATTGGTGAATAAGCCTTACTTGTATTAAATTTACATGCCACAACATGCTTAAATAGGGAAACATGCAATAAGTCATTTGACACAGATCATCACCAAGATTGGAGGTCATATCAAAATGATTAAACATTGGTTCTTTTGCATCAACAGTTAATTCAATGGGTTCACTCAAAATTGTTTGCATTTAAGATGTTTGATCACATGACGCATTCATTACAATAAGACAATTCTCTAAAATAGGTGGCATCCTCAAATCAATAGGAAAATCAACACATGATGTATTGAAGATAACTAGGCATGCATCATTCCCATGTGAAGTTATATCGTCAATATCTTTACTGTTACCTTGTTGGAAAGACATAGCTGATGTACTTGCAAATGATGACAATGTACCATACACTTGAGATGATGTCATACGCACAGTTTGAGATGTGGGAGCTCTAGTAGGTGCAACAATGGAGGAACCAACCAGTGGTGGTGAGCATGAACTGGAATAGTAGTTATTGTAGTTACCCAATGCATTGCTACCTCTTGAACATGCATTGGTTTTCCCTTGAAGAGGAAAGGGTGATGCACCAAAGCAACATAAGTATTTCCCTCAGTTTTTGAGAACCAAGGTATCAATCCGGTAGGAGACCACGCGCGAGTCACCTCGTACCTACACAAACAAATAAGAACCTCACAACCAACGCGATAAAGGGGTTGTCAATCCCTTCACGGCCACTTGCGAGAGTGAGATCTGATAGAGATAATAACAATAAGATAAATATTTTTGGTATTTTTATGATATAAATTGAAAGTAAAGATTGCAAAATAAAATAGATTGGAAACTTCTATGATGGAAAATAGACCCAGGGGGCATAGCTTTCACTAGTGGCTTCTCTCAAGATAGCATAAGTATTACGGTGGGTGAACAAATTACTGTTGAGCAATTGATAGAATTGAGCATAGTTATGAGAATATCTAGGTATGATCATGTATATAGGCATCACGTCCATGATAAGTAGACCGACTCCTGCCTGCATGTACTACTATTACTCCACACATCGACCGCTATCCAGCATGCATCTAGAGTATTAAGTTCATAAGAACGGAGTAACGCTTTAAGCAAGATGACATGATGTAGAGAGATAAACTCATACAATATGATATAAACCCCATCTTTTTATCCTCGATGGCAACAATACAATACGTGTTGTTTCCCCTACTGTCACTGGGATCGAGCACCACAAGATTGAACCCAAAGCTAAGCACTTCTCCCATTGCAAGAAAGATCAATCTAGTAGGCCAAACCAAACTAATAATTCGAAGAGACTTGCAAAGATAACCAATCATACATAAAAGAATTCAGAGAAGATTCAAATATTGTTCATAGATAATCTTGATCATAAACCCACAATTCATCGGATCTCGACAAACACACCGCAAAAGAAGATTACATCGAATAGATCTCCAAGAGAATCGAGGAGAACTTTGTATTGAGATCCAAAGAGAGAGAAGAAGCCATCTAGCTAATAACTATGGACCCGAAGGTCTGAGGTAAACTACTCACACATCATCGGAGAGGCTATGGTGTTGATGTAGAAGCCCTCCATGATCAATGCCCCCTCCGGCGGAGCGCCGGAAAAAGGCCCCAAGATGGGATCTCACGGGTACAGAAGGTTGCAGTGGTGGAATTATGTTTTCGTGGTGCTCTCTGATGTTTTCAGGATACGTAGGTATATATAGGAGGAAGAAGTAGGTCGGTGGAGCCACGAGGGGCCCACGAGGGTGGAGGATGCGCCCAGGGGGTAGGCACACCCCCTACCTAGTGGCTTCCTTGTTGGTTGCTTGACGTCCACTCCAAGTCCTCTAGATCATGTTTGTTCCAAAAATCATGCTCCCGAAGGTTTCATTCCGTTTGGACTCCGTTTGATATTCTTTTTCTGCGAAACACTGAAATAGGCAAAAAAACAGCAATTTGGGCTGGGCCCCCGGTTAATAGGTTAGTCCCAAAAATAATATAGAAGTGTATAAATAAGCCCATTAAACATCCAAAACAGAATATATAATTGCATGGAACAATAAAAAATTATAGGTACGTTGGAGACGTATCAAGCAGCCCCAAGCGTAATTCCTGCTCGTCCTCGAGTAGGTAAATGAGAAAAATAGAATTTTTGATGTGGAATGCTTTCTAACATATTTCTCAATGTAATTTTCTTTATTGTGGCATGAATGTTCAGATCCGCAAGATTGAATATAAAATTTTAATATTGACATAAAAATAATAATACTTCAAGCATACTAACTAAGCAATCATGTCTTCTCAAAATAACATGGCCAAAGGAAGTTATCCCCACAAAATCATATAGTCTGGCTATTCTCTATCTTCATCACACAAAATATTAAATCATGCACATCCCCGATGACAAGCCAAGCAATTGTTTCATACTTTTGATGTTCTCAAACTTTTTAAACTTTTACGCAATACATGAGCGTGAGCCATGGACATATCACTATAGGTGGAATAGAATGGTGGTTGTGGAGAAGAAAAAAAGGAGAATATAGTCTCACATCAACTAGGTGTATCAACGGGCTATGGAGATGCCCATCAATAGATATCAATGTGAGTGAGTAGGGAGTGCCATGCAACAGATGCACTAGAGCTATAAGTGTATGAAAGCTCAACAAAAGAAACTAAGTGGGTGTGCATCCAACTTGCTTTCTCATGAAGACCTTGGGCAATTTGAGGAAGCCCATCATTGGAATATACAAGCCAAGTTCTATAATGTAAAATTCCCACTAGTTTATGAAAGTGACAACATAGGAGACTCTCTATCATGAAGACCATGGTGCTACTTTGAAGCACAAGTGTGGAAAAAGGATAGTAACATTGTCCCTTCTCTCTTTTTCTCTCATTTTTTTAATTTGGGCCTGCTTATTTTTTTCTTTTTGGCCTCTTTTTTCGTCCGGAGTCTCATCCCGACTTGTGGGGGAATCATAGTCTCCATCACCTTTTCCTCACTGGGAATGCTCTAGTAATGATGATCGTCACACTTCATTTTACTTACAACTCAAGAATTACAACTTAATACTTAGAATAAAATATGAATCTATGTGAATGCCTCCGGCGGTGTACCAAGATATGCAAATGAATCAAGAGTGACATGTATGAAAAACAATTATGGAAGGTGGCTTTGCCACAAATACGATGTCAACTACATGATCATGCATGGCAATATGACAATGATGAAGCGTGTCATAACAAACGGAACGGTGGAAAGTTGCATGGCAATATATCTCGGAATGGCTATGGAGATGCCATAATAGGTAGGTATGGTGGCTGTTTTGAGGAAGGTATATGGTGGGTGTATCATACCGGCGAAAAGTGCGCGGTAATAGAGAGGCTAGCAAATGTGGAAGGGTGAGAGTGCGTATAATCCATGGACTCAACCTTAGTCATAAAGAACTCACATACTTATTGCAAAAATCTATTAGTTATCGAAACAAAGTACTACACGCATGCTCCTAGGGGGAAAGATTGGTAGGAAAAGACCATCGCTCGTCCCCGACCACCACTCATAAGGAAGACAATCAATAAATAAATCATGCTCCGACTTCATCACATAATGGTTCACCATACGTGCATGCTACGGTAATCACAAACTTCAACACAAGTATTTCTCAAATTCACAACTACTCAACTAGCATGACTCTAATATCACCATCTCCATATCTCAAAACAATTATCAAGTATCAAACTTCTCATAGTATTCAATGCACTTATATGAAAGTTTTAATTATGCCTAAAAGCAAATTACCATGCTGTTCTAAAGGACTCTCAAAATAATATAAGTGAAGCATGAGAGATCAATTATTTCTATAAAATAAAACCACCACCGTGCCCTAAAAGTTATAAGTGAAGCACTAGAGCAGAAACTATATAGCTCAAATGATATAAGTGAAGCACATAGAGTATTCTAATAAATTCCAATTCATGTATGTCTCTATAAAAAGGTGTGTACCACAAGTATGATTGTGGTAAACTAAAAATCAAACAATCAAATCATACAAGACGCTCCAAGAAAAACACATATCATGTGGTGAATAAAAATATAACTCCAAGTAAGTTACCGATGAACGAAGACAAAAGAGGGGATGCCTTCCGGGGCATCCCCAAGCTTAGGCTTTTTGGTGTCCTTGGATTTTACCTTGGGGTGCCTTCGGCATCCCCAAGCTTAGTATCTTGCCACTCCTTGTTCCATAATCCATCAAATCTTTACCCAAAACTTGAAAACTTCACAACACAAAACTTAACAGAAAATCTCATGAGCTCTGTTAGCCATAGAAAACAAAACACCACTTCAAGGTACTGCAATGAACTCATTATTTAATTATATTGGTGTTGAAACTAATGTATTCCAACTTTTCTATGGTTTATAAACTCCATTACTAGCCATCGATTCATCAAAATAAGCAAACAACACACGAAAAACAGAATCTGTCAAAAACAGAACACTCTGTAGTAATCTGTATCAAACGCAAACTTCTGGAACACCAAAAATTTTAAAATAAATTTCTGGACGTGAGGAATTTATATATTAATAATATTAAAAAATAATTAACTAAATATTACTCTCCAATAAAAAATGGCAGCAATTCTCGCGAGCGCTAAAGTTTCTGTTTTTTACAGCAAGATCGCAAAGACTTTCCCCAAGTCTTCCCAACGGTTCTACTTGGCACAAACACTAATTAAAAACAAAAAACACAAACAAAACAGAGGCTAGATAAATTATTTATTACTAAACAGGAACAAAAATCAAGGAATAAAAATAAAATTGGGTTGCCTCCCAACAAGCGCTATCGTTTAACGCCCCTAGCTAGGCATAAAAGCCAGGATAGATGTAGGTATTGCCATCTTTGGTAGGCAATCCATAAGTGGCTCTCATAATAGATTCATATGCTAATTTAATTTTCTTTATATGGAAGTGTTCCATGACTTTCCTTAACAGAAATTGTAATCTAATATTCCCTTCCTTCATATCAATAATTGCACCAATCATTCTAAGGAAAGGTCTACCAAGAATAATAGGACATGAAGGAGTGCAATCTATATCAAGAACATTGAAATATACGGGCATATAATTCCTATTTGCAACAATAAGAACATCATTAGTTCTTCCCATAGGTTTCTTAATAGTGGAATCCGCAAGGTGCAAGTTTAAAGAACAATCATCAAATTCACGGAAACCTAGCAAATCACACAAAGTTTTCAGGATCGTGGAAACACTAGCACCCAAATCACAGGAAGAATAGCATTCATGATATTTAATTTTTATTTTAATAATAGGTTCCCACTCATCATAAAGTTTTACAGGGATAGAAACTTCCAACTCAAGTTTTTCTTCGTAAGATTGCATTAAAGCATCAATGATATGTTTAGTAAAAGCTTTATTTTGACTATAAGTATCAGGAGAATTTAGCACGGATTGCAACAAGGAAATACAATCTATCAAAGAGCAATTATCGTAATTAAATTCCTTGAAATCCAAGATAGTGGGTTTTTTGCTATCTAAAGTTTCAACCTCTTCAATCCCACTTTTACCAATTTTTGCATCAAGATCTAAAAACTCCGAATTTTTGGGACGCCTTCTAACTAAAGTTGACTCATCTCCAGTCCCATCATTATCAAGATTCATATTGCAAAACAAGGATTTAATAGGGGACACATCAATCACTTTTATATCTTCATCCTTATTATCATGAAAACTATAAGAACATGCTTTCACAAAGCAAGCCTTTTTTGCACGCATCCTAGCGGTTCTTTCCTTACACCCATCAATGGAAATTCTCATGGCTTTGAGAGACTCATTGATATCATGCTTAGGTTGAATAGATCTAATTTTCAAAGAATTAACATCAAGAGAAATTATATCCACGTTCCTGGCCAACTCATCAATCTTAAGCATTTTTTCATCAATCAAAGCAGTGAAACTCTTTTGAGAACTAATAAATTATTTAATACTAGATTCAAAATCATAGGGCATCTTATTGTAATTTCCATAAGAATTGTTGTATGAATTACCATAATTATTAGAGGAATTACTAGGAAACGGCCTAGAATTAAAATTACCTCTATACGTGTTATTACCAAAATTGTTCCAACCAACAAAATTCACATCCATAGATTCATTATTATTCTCAATTAAAGTAGACAAAGGCATATCATTGGGATCAGTAGGAGTACTCTTATTAGCAAACAATTTCATAAGTTCATCCATCTTTCTACTCAAAACATTAATCTCTTCAATTGCATGCACCTTTTTACTAGTAGATCTTTCAGTGTGCCATTGAGAATAATTAACCATAATATTATCTAGGAGTTTGCTAGCTTCTACTAAAGTGATTTCCATAAATGTGCCTCCCGCAGCCGAATCTAAAAGATTTCTAGAAGCAAAATTCAATCCAGCATAATTTTTTTGTATAATCATCCATAAATTCAAACCATGTGTAGGGCAATTACGTATCATTAATTTCATCCTCTCCCAATATTGTGCAACATGCTCATGATCAAGTTGCTTAAAATTCATAATATCGTTTCTAAGAGAGATGACCTTAGCGGGAGGAAAATACTTAGAGATAAAAGCGTCTTTGCACTTATTCCGTGAATCAATACTATTTTTAGGCAAAGACGAAGACCAAGCTTTAGCATGCTCCCTAAGCGAAAACGAAAATAGCTTAAGTTTAACAATATCATTATCCATATCTTTCTTCTTTTGCATATCACACAAATCAACAAAGTTGTTTAGATGGGTTGCGGCATCCTCACTTGGAAGGCCAGAGGACGGATCTTTCATTACAAGATTCAGCAAAGCAATATTAATTTCACAAGATTCATCATCGGTAAGAGGAGCAATCGGAGTGCTAATAAAATCATTATTGTTGGTATTGGCAAAGTCACACAATTTAGTATTATCTTGAGCCATTGTGTGAAGCAAGCAATCCAACACACAAGCAAACTAGCGAAGAAAAAGCAAACGGAAAGAGAGGGCGAATCAAACAGCAAGGGTGAAGTGGGGGAGAGGAAAACGAGAGGCAAATGGCAATTAATGTAGTGCGAAGGATAAGAGTTGTGATGGGTACTTGGTATGTCTTGACTTGGCGTAGATCTCCCCAGCAACGGCGCCATAAATCCTTATTGCTACCTCTTGAGCATGCGTTGGTTTTCCCTGAAGAGGAAAGGGTGATGCTGCAAAGCAGCGTAAGTATTTCCCTTTGTTTTTGAGAACCAAGGTATCAATCCAGTAGGAGACCACACATGAGTCACCTCGTACCTACACAAACAAATAAGAACCTCGCAACCAACGCGATAAAGGGGTTTTCAATCCCTTCACGGCCACTTGGAAGAGTGAGATCTGATAGACATAATAATAAGATAAATATTTTTGGTATTTTTATGATATAAATTGAAAGTAAAGATTGAAAAATAAAATAGATTGGAAACTTGTATGATGGAAAATAGACCCGGGGGCCATAGGTTTTACTTGTGGTTTCTCTCAAGATAGCATAAGTATTACGGTGGGTGAACAAATTACTATCGAGCAATTGATAGAATTGAGCATAGGTATGAGAATATCTAGGTATGATCATGTATATAGGCATCACGTTCGTGACAAGTAGACCGACTCCTGCCTGCATCTACTACTATTACTCCACACATGAACCGCTATACAGCATGCATCTAGATTATTAAGTTCATAAGAATGGAGTAACGCTTTAAGCAAGATGACATGATGTAGAGGGATAAACTCATGCAATATGATATAAACCCCATCTTTTTATCCTCAATGGCAACAATACAATACGTGTCGTTTCCCCTACTATCACTGGGATCGAGCACCGCAAGATTGAACCCAAAGCTAAGCACTTCTCCCATTGTAAGAAAGATCAATCTAGTAGGCCAAACCAAACTGATAATTCAAAGAGAATTGCAAAGATAACCAATCATACATAAAATATTTCAGAGAAGATTCAAATATTGTTCATAGATAATCCTGATCATAAACCCACAATTCATCAGATCTCGACAAACACACCGCAAAACAAGATTACATCGAATAGATCTCCAAGAGAATCCAGGAGAACCTTGTATTGAGATCCAAAGAGAGAGAAGAAGCCATCCAGCTAATAACTATGGACCCGAAGGTCTGAGGTAAACTACTCACACATCATCGAAGAGCTATGGTGTTGATGTAGAAGCCCTCCGTGATCAATAGCCCCTCCGGCGGAGCGCCGGGAAAAGGCCCCAAGATGGGATCTCAAGGGTACAGAAGGTTGCGGCGGTGGAATTAGGTTTTCGTGGTGCTCTCTGATGTTTTCAGGGTACATAGGTATATATAGGAGGAAGAAGTAGGTCCGTGGGGCCACGAGGGGCCCACAAGGGTGGAGGGCGCGACTAAGGGGGTAGGCGCGTCCCCCTGCCTCGTGGCTTCCTCGTTGGTTGCTTGACGTCCACTCCAAGTCCTCTGGATCACGTTTGTTCCAAAAAACACGCTCCCGAAGGTTTCATTCTGTTTGGAATCCGTTTGATATACTTTTTCTGCGAAACACTGAAATAGGCAAAAAACAGCAATTTGGGCAGGGCCTCTGGTTAATAGGTTAGTCCCAAAAATAATATAAAAGTGTATAAATAAGCCCATTAAACATCCAAAACAGAATATATAATAGCATGGAACAATCAAAAATTATAGATACGTTGGAGACGTATCATGCATCCTATTGTATCTGTCTCTCAAAGGTACAAGCGCGAACATACATACAGGTAGTGCAACGAGGAATACATTGAAATCTTGCGCGAATATCATGGTTCAAACCACCAAAAAATCTATTCATTGTATCATCCTTAGATTCTTCTATGCCACAATGATGCATATAAGATTTGAACTCTTGGTAGTAAGCATGAACATGGTTACTGCCTTGTTTTAATTGGTCTAATTTGCGAAGCTATTCACGACGATAGTAAGTAGGAACAAATTGATGTCTCGTTATAGCTTTCAAATCTTTCCAAGTTGTGGGTTGGTTATCAGTGTTTTCCTTACAATGCACACACCACCAAACAGAAGCAAAACCAGTAAATGCTCCAGTGGTAGCTCGTACTCCCTCAAGTTCAGAAAAATCATGGTGACAAAAAACTTGTTCTACTTCAAGCTCCCAAGCTAGATAAATAGAAGGATTAAATCTACGCTCAAATGACAGTAAAGGGATAACCTGACCATGTGCTTGTGTGTGTTGTCCCACCTCTCATGATGGCGAGGTATCCGTCGTACAAGAACTTCTATCTCCGAAACCTTTCATGATTAGTAGAAACAAGAAAAAAAGTTGAGAATAATGTTCCTATCAACTATTAGGAAGTGGTGGTAAAGTACTCACAATAAAGTAAATATCAATATCTTACAAATTCTTACCACGCAGCAGGTGGTGACATGCAACCAACAGTGTCAAATAACTCCGAAGATTGAGTGAAGTGGTTGCCAGGGGAACGTATGCATAGAAGGTGTAGAAATATGTGGAGCTTGGAAGGCTTAAATATATGGTAGCGAAAGATTAGCTGTGGGGACCCCGACTCATAAGTCGTGATCACCGAATGCACCGCTGAATAACAAGAGTCTTACATCCATACATACCGTATTACACAAGTAGGACCATTATGGTCAAGTCTTGAGTATAACATCGCAGCGGAAATCTTCGTCGATAACTTGGACCCATGCCATCTGCCTTAACCCTACAGGCATTCTGACTAGGAAGCGTCCTAGCTCGCATGTTCGCCACCGAGGTACTCTTCTTCATATTATGTTCTTTCATGCCTGGCCAATAAAATAACCAGTGGCAAGCCAATGAGTACTTTGAATGTACTCGCAAGCAACCCAAGGGTGATAACAGAATAATTATGCAAGGCACTACTGCTAATTTGGCATTTTTGCGGAAGGCTAGTTTTTCTCATGCAAGTATGATCAACATTTATCAAGGATATGAATGCGTCTGCAACAAGTATCAGGAGGTTACAGACATCAACATCGGGATAGAGTTGTGAACAACTCATACTCAAGCTCATCGTGACTTCCTCACGAATCACGTCAACAGATTTACCAAACCGTGTTGTTTGTCAGAAACATATGGACGTAGTCTAAGCAGCACCACCCAACTGTCCTTGACCGTGGACACGGCTATTCGAAAAGTTTTACACTCTGCAGAGGTTGCACACTTTACCCACAAGATCCGGTGAACTTTCGTGTCATCCACGACCCGCGGTACCTCAAGTACCCAGGGTAAGCACCCGATCACTATCTTTCCCTAGACGACACAAACAAGGAGTCCACTCGTTGTTCCGTATCCTCTCGATATACATCATACGATACTCACTCGAGAACGTAACATCCAAGAGGGGACACAACGGTGTATCCGGTGCCCTGTGAAAACAGTCATGGCCGCCTTACCTGGCACGACCCCGTCCCGAGAGAGCGCACCAACAACTCTCCCGTCACTAGTAATGTGGGCTCCAAGCTAGTATCGGCCTAGGTAATCAATAATGCCCTTTCCCATATAAGGGTAGAGTGGTTGCGCATGTAAGGTTGGGACAGTCGACAAATCTTAAATCTAATCCGTCTCTGTAAACAACACTTTTATCGAGCCTCGGTACACTACTTCTCCACCAAGTAGTGACCTAGTTCATCATCATCTCCCAGGGGCATTAGTGGCACCCACTGGGCTATTTGCAAGTATGTCAAACCACACTTGTTTCCTTCCATGCATAACCCTGACCCACTTTGCGTAGCCATTAACTATAGCATATTTCTACAACCCACCAACACAACTCTAAGCAAGGGTAGAGTCATGAAAAATGCAAGTATCAATGGAGTATGCAACGGAGACAAGCCTAGCAAGGTTGCCATTCAAGGTATATCATGCACTCGGTGAAACAACGAAAATGCCATCATGATGTAAAATGGTTCATCATGGTCAAAGGGCTGCTTGCCTGGTTCATCAGAGTCTTGAGATCTTCTGGTCCTTCTCCAAGTACTCCGTCTACTTCGGCAACTAACATCGGAAACAATCACAATAAGCAACACAACAAGGCAAGAATAAATGTGCTCTAAAAAGATGAAGTTGACTTTTATTGGATACCTCTGGTCATATGAGGAATGACCAAAGTGATTTCATTGGAAGTGGATCAATGGGTATTTCTAAACATTTTGATATGATGGAATCAAGGGGTTTATGGAATTGCAAGAAGTGTACAGAAACATATTTTTGAAAAATGAGCAAAGGCACCCATTTAACAAAGGATGATTTTAGAAGCATCTAGGAATTTGTTTCACTGGATTTGGAGTTGAAATGATTTTCCTATGAATTTGCAAAGTTGACAAATATGAAGAAATAGACCATTATTTGAGGTGATACAGAAAGTATTAGTAAAAATGTTCAAAAACTAAGTTTTGAACTTATAGACACCTAGGATTTTGAATCATGGAATTTGGATCAAAAATGGGCTCTCTATGATTTTCTAAAGTTTATCAAAGAAATGGAAAAATAGGATTTGCTAAATATTTGTGAAAGAAATATTTCTGTAAAAATGTGCAAGTAGCACCATGTGGTAGGGAATGAATTTAGAAACTACTAGAAATTTGAATCATCAAATTTGGAGTTAATTTGAATTGTTTATGGATTTTTGAAGTTGACTGGAAAAAGAAAAAGGAAATAAGGTTTTAACCTTATCCTGCGCACGGGGCGGCAGATAGGCCGTGGGCCGGCCCAGCCGAATGGCCGCACGGGGTGACCGAGGCGACGTCGAAGGCGCCCACGCGAAGTGCGCCTTCACCGCAGGGACGCGAGAGGGGGCGAACCTGCCTCCACTTGCCAGCGTGGCCCGGTGGCTGGGCCACTGATAGGGGGGCCCGCCTACAGGGCCTTCGTCTTCCTCTTCCTCCCGCGCACTTACCTGGCCGAGGGAGCAGAGAGCCCCGACGGCGACTGCCGGCGCTACGGAGCACCTCCGGCGACGCCCTGGCTATGGATGAGCTCGGCGTCAAGCGCCGCATCCATTTGTGTATGCTATGGCTGCCGGGGATGGTTGAGGCGACGGCGGCTTGGATGCCGGCGGACGGTGGCGTCGGGCGAGATTGGGCACGGCGCTACGGTGCGTCCTCGGATGAGGGAAAGAGCGTGGGAGATCCGCCTTGCTCAGGGGAGCCTGCTGGTGGAGAGAGGAGAGGGAGAAGAGCTCGGGTTCGGCTGAATTTAGGTGGAGGCCGGCGGCTCGGCTCTGGCCTTGGAGGTGGAAGGAGGGCTCGGGGATAGGTTTGGCTTCGTCCCGTGGGTCTCTGGGAGGGAGAGAGGGCGAGTGGTGAGGAGAGGAGGGCTCGGGGAGACCCTTAAATAGGCGGGCGACGGTCCACCGAGGACTCGTGCGCCGGCGAGCTCATTGCCGTCACCACGGGTCATAGGAGCTCGTCACGGTGTGTCTGGGCGTTCCTGGATTCGGTCCAGAGCTAGGGGAGAGAAGAGAGAGAGCAGGGGGGCCAGGGGCACCGCGCGTGTGAGCTCGCTCACTAGAGCTCTCGGCCGGCCAGTGCGCGTGCGAGTAGGGGCAGGAGAGAGAGAGGGAGGAGGGAGTAGACCAGTTACCGTGTCCCGAACGCCGAGGCGTCTCGTCGGGTGCGCTAGGGAGGCCCGAGGTGGCCGGAGGTGCTTGGCAGGGGGCGGCTACAGTGCAGGAGCTCCCACACTGTAGCGCGCTCCAGAGCATGCAAATGGCCGGCATGCCATTTTTTTGGCAAAGTGGGCACGGCTAAGCATGTCTGGTAGCTCTAGGGAGGAGTAAATAATATGGGGAAAGCCTTGGATCCCTTGGGTGGCCACTGGAGTGAGGAGGGAGGTGAGGAAGAGGGGTGCAAGGGCTGTCCAGAGGGGTAAAATAGGTGGTTTGACCCCTCAATTATTGATCTGAGATGCAGCCATTGCTACTGGAGGTAGAAGAGGTCTAGGAGGGGCTGTGGTAAAAAGTGGAGGCCATGGAGAAGAGTGGAAGAGGTCAAAACAGGGGTTTCAGTAAATGGCAGAAGGTGTTTGATGCTGGTTTGGGCAAGAAAATTAATTCCACTTGACATGAGAATTAACAGGATGGAATGGCACATAGAAGTAGGATGTTCCACCAAGTTTGAGCTCATTTGGGCAAAGTAGCCAATGTAACTTTGGTAAACCCTAGAAATCAACAGAAATGGCTTTACCAAGATTTAGTCATGCAAATCTATTCTCCTTGATGCACCACTTGGTGTAGTGTCATCATTTGAGGTTATGAACATGTCCACAAAAGTTGAGATCAAAAGGAGAAAGTTGCCAATGTAGAGTTGTTCAAATTTGGTTCTGAACAGGAAGGGTTTTGGGGCACTTTGAGCAAGATAACATTCTCTCCAACTTGTGCCATTTGGTCTAGATGAATAATTAGACCATTTGAGCATGTTCACAAGGTTTGAGAACATTTGGACATGTTTGGCAATGTAAAGTTGCTCAAACTTCAAAATGGACAGAAATGGTTTTGGGGAGATTTCATGGGGTTATACTATTCTCCATGACATGATACTTGGCAAGATCATCAAACATGTCATATGTGACATGCTAGAATTTTCTTGGAATTTTTGGGGAATATTTCCTTTGTAAATATTTCAAAAGCTTGAAATATCCAGAAAGGGTTTTTGAGGGATTTGACAATATTTTGAACACGACCATGTGTTGAAACTCTTATATATGGGAACTATATGCCCCCTGAGTTTCCCTAATTTTTCTCAAATATCTTTGAAACAATAAAATAATTTTTCCCTATTAAAGACCATTTCCGGCCTTAAGAAAAAGCTTTTAAATAAAATAGGAAAATAACGTTTAAAATTATATTTTTGTGGTTTCTGGGTATCCTATATCTAATAGGAGTCAAACATATTTTTGGAAAGATTTTTACTACCCTGAATTAAGTACTTGCAGTACAAATCTTAATTCAGGGGTTTTTGGAAAACTAATTTTTGAAAATACTTTTGGCCAAATTATTTTTGTAAGAAAATACTATATTGCTCTATACACATGGCATGATCATTGGTTCAAGAGTTTGGAGCAAGGAGATGAAGTATAGGAGTTGGAGGATTTATTTGATTTTTAGAGCACTTGCAAACAACCGACAAAATCCAAACAAGGCAAGGTCCAAAACACTCAAATTTTTTTGTCAAACCACATTTTATCATGATTTATTAGCTTAAGTGTTGTGGCATGAAAATCAGGCTGTAAAATGCCATCATGATGTAAAATGGTTCATCATGGTCAAAGGGCTGCTTGCCTGGTTCATCAGAGTCTTGAGATCTTCTGGTCCTTCTCCAAGTACTCCGTCTACTTCGGCAACTAACGTCGGAAACAATCACAATAAGCAACACAACAAGGCAAGAATAAATGTGCTCTAAAAAGATGAAGTTGACTTTTATTGGATACCTCTGGTCATATGAGGAATGACCAAAGTGATTTCATTGGAAGTGGATCAATGGGTATTTCTAAACATTTTGATATGATGGAATCAAGGGGTTTATGGAATTGCAAGAAGTGTACAGAAACATATTTTTGAAAAATGAGCAAAGGCACCCATTTAACAAAGGATGATTTTAGAAGCATCTAGGAATTGGTTTCACTGGATTTGGAATTGAAATGATTTCCCTATGAATTTGCAAAGTTGACAAATATGAAGAAATAGACCATTATTTGAGGTGATACAGAAAGTATTAGTAAAAATGTTCAAAAACTAAGTTTTGAACTTATAGACACCTAGGATTTTGAATCATGGAATTTGGATCAAAAATGGGCTCTCTATGATTTTCTAAAGTTTATCAAAGAAATGGAAAAATAGGATTTGCTAAATATTTGTGAAAGAAATCTTTCTGTAAAAATGTGCAAGTAGCACCATGTGGTAGGGAATGAATTTAGAAACTACTAGAAATTTGAATCATCAAATTTGGAGTTAATTTGAATTGTTTATGGATTTTTGAAGTTGACATATGAAGTAGCACCATATGGATTTTTGAAGTTGACTGGAAAAAGATAGGCCGTGGGCCGGCCCAGCCGAATGGCCGCACGGGGTGACTGAGGCGACGTCGAAGGCGCCCACGCGAAGTGCGCCTTCACCGCGGGGACGCAAGAGGGGGCGAACCCGCCTCCACTTGCCAGCATGGTCCGGTGGCTGGGCCACTGACGAGCGGGGCCCGCCTGCAGGGCCTTCGTCTTCCTCTTCCTCGCGTGCACTTGCCTGGCCGAGGGAGCAGAGAGCCCCGACGAAGACTGCCGGTGCTATGGGGCACCTCCGGCGACGCCCTGGCTATGGATGAGCTCAGCGTCGAGCGTCGCATCCATTTGTGTATGCCATGGCTGCCGGGGATGGTCGAGGCGACGGGGGCTTGGATGCCGGCGGACGATGGCGTCGGGCGAGATTGGGCACGGCGCTACGGTGCGTCCTCCGACGAGGGAAAGAGCGTGGGAGCTCCGCCTTGCTCAGGGGAGCCTGCTGGTGGAGAGAGGAGAGGGAGAAGGGCTCGGGTTCGGCTGAATTTAGGTGGAGGCCGGCGGCTCGGCTCCGGCCTTGGAGGTGGACGGAGGGCTCGGGGAGAGGTTTGGCTTCGTCCCGTGGGTCTCTGGGAGGGAGAGAGGTTATGAACATGTCCACAAAAGTTTGAGCAAGATAACATTCTCTCCAACTTGTGCCATTTGGTCTAGATGAATAATTAGACCATTTGAGCATGTTCACAAGGTTTGAGAACATTAGGACATGTTTGGCAATGTAAAGTTGCTCAAACTTCAAAATGGACAGAAATGGTTTTGGGGAGATTTCATGGGGTTATACTATTCTCCATGACATGATACTTGGCAAGATCATCAAACATGTCATATGTGACATGCTAGAATTTTCTTGGAATTTTTGGAGAATATTTCATTTGTAAATATTTCAAAAGCTTGAAATATCCAGAAAGGGTTTTTGAGGGATTTGAACAATATTTTGAACACGACCATGTGTTGAAACTCTTATATATGGGAACTATATGCCCCCTGAGTTTCTGAAAATCAGGGTGTGACATTAGCAATAATCAATTCAGAGATGCAATGTTGAATAAACGCTCAACGATGATACTATGCTGGTCCTAGGCTAGACCAGACTAGAGACGCGAGCCTAGAACACTAATGAGGTCATGGTGTTGCACAACTAGCATCAATAAAGGATATGAAGTAGCTCTGTACATCAAGATATAAGTGAAGATCACAATACCAGTAAAGATCATGATGAGAAACAACTGCCAAGCAGGATATACCAACAACTCTCTCTACAACTTTCCTCTGGAAAAGATTGTGCCAATTTTCTGATAATTTTTCTATAGAAGGCTACTAACTCAAGCTTTCCAACACAAAAAGAATAACTCAATTCTGAGTTGATATGAGGAGTCAAATTTTTTTTAAAACTGGACTGAAAAACTGGAACAAGATGTGTTCACGAACTTCAGAGTGCAAAAAGACCTATTTAGAAGCCGATTGTGAGGTGTAAAATATTAAGATAGTTTTTGCAACTATTCAGATGTGGCTAGTAGCTAGCTTTAATTTGAGTACTTGTGGAGCCAAAACGGACTTCGTATGAAAAAGATATACATGTTTTTACTGAACACTCTGCAAAATAAATTCCAATATGAAATTCACGTACGATATTGAATCTAGATAGATCCAAAATTTGCTTTGTATAATTTTTTCTCACACTTTTTATCTTTTTATTTCTCTCCTTTTTTCTCTGACTTTTTTATCTTGTTTCTGTCCTTTTTCTCTCCCACCCTTTCCCAAACAAATTAGATAAGATGCAAATTGGATCAAGAGAAGATGTGAACGACCTCAACTATGATTATGACAATGAACGATGGGGTAGCACGTGGTGGAAAAATTGATTGATGGGGTGGTGGACAATGGAAGGGATAATGATGCAGCGGAGGCGTGACTAATGTGAACAGAACTCGAGACTCTAAAGGAACAAGATACTAAGACCAGCAACTCGACACGACGATGGAACCGATAATTCAATAATGCTAACAATGAAAATAAAATTGCAAAGGCTTAGACTGGCTTGGACAAAGGATGGACAAATCTAACTTTTTTGTGTGGCTTTATCTTGGACCATAGGTAAGAAAATAAATCTAATCTGGGGAAAACTGCAAATTCTCACCGAGCAACCTGAAAACTGATACCACTTGATAGAGGCGGGGTGTCCTGATCACTCGATGAGATGATAACTACCGATTTGGTGGAGATGACTTTGATGATCCAACTACAAACATGCATAATGTTGCGCCTTAGCAATCGCTAAACCAACTCCGAGAGGTTATTGACCACGCCGGAGCATGATCAACCTGACCAAGAAGGTCTATTCCTGGAAGCAATCGAAGAACAAACAAGAATGTGATAAAGCAATCTGAATATTGTGAATATATATGAAGTATTGATAAAGGAGGGGATCCGTAAGCGTTCTTGGTCTAGTCATTCGACACAAATGAAGTACACGAGGTTGCAATGGCTAACTTTTAACTAAACAAATCCCTAGGAAAAAAGCTATTAGATTGATCTACTTATATATGAGCAAAGGGTGGCGGCCAAGGAGGTGGGAGGACGTCCCAAGGTAGCCTAAAACTAACCCTAGGTATTACAACTCCCATGGGCCCAGGTGGAGGTGATGCAACACCTTTGGACTTGTAGTTTGACCGAATTCTGCTGCAGCGCCAGATTGTTTCGTCAAGATCTCATCGCTCCATATGTATTTGATGGTGAATCCAATTGGGTTGGAAAGAGCACGAAATATACTTTCCAACAAAAAAGAATCACCCAATTTAAAGTCCAGATGAAAGAAATCTTGGCATTTTGAGTCAGGTATGTCTGCGCTGTCCGAATCTGAGTCCAGAACGTGAGAAACTTGGACACGATCTTCTCTTGGCCCAAAAGTGACGTGAGAGGACTTTTTGAACACTAAATAAAATTATATTTTTACCTTATCTTCATATGTGGATTATACAAATGTCCCATACACCGACAATTAGATATGGAACAAAAGTTTTTTTTGTCTTGGATAACATAAATATATTATTGCATAGTTTGTATTAGAAATCAGCTCATAAATATGCATGTATGCAATATTTTTGGTTGTATCCAAGGTAGTCATGTCCTCATCAACCATTGAATGGTGAAGGGAAGCACGTCGATCATCAGACTACCACGCATGGCCCGCTATAGATAAGCCAGCACCAGGGTACCCTAGCGGCCTACGTTATCATGTGGGCTACTCGATGTTTACTCGTGAGCTGCGGTGAGTCTAGTGGCCTAATTCTCGGAACTTCAAGATAGAAGTGCCGGAGAAGTATGACGGCAAGACCCATCCGTCGGAGTTCGTCGGCATCTACACCATTGCAGTACAGGCCGCTGGAGGACGAGACGAAAAGATCCTTGCCAACTACTTCATGTTGGTGCTCAAGCCCAACGTTAGGTCGTGGTTGATGCATTTGCCGATTGTTGGTGCAACAAACCCTGGGTCCGTTGCCCAGACTGTGCACAGGCACGAGAGCAAGATTACAGCGGAAAAATCACCAAAGTACAAGAGATCAGGATCTTCAAAGGACCAACGTGCAGATCAAGAGGACCAAGACCAAGCCAGAGAAGTAAGAAACCACCAAGAGAAAAGCCTCCCTTGCCGGCAGGCGATCCTGACAAGGACAGGGACTCCCGTAGAAGGAAACCTCCAAGACGCCCCGGCAGGGCCTGCCAGGACTCGTGGAGATGGAGCCACCTCACCAAACCACTTCACCACGACGCGCGTCATCGATCAGTGCGGTGTCAAGCCGCAAAGTGACTAAGTGGCAGCCATTCACCACATGGCGGCCTCTTTCTATAGGAAACACCTACAGGTGACACTCGTCCTACGACATGTCAAGCGAGCAGGCGCGAAGCTGGCAAAACAGTCTGGCAAGGCCTGCCGGGCAAGCGACTATGTGCCATTGAGTGGCACATTTAATGCGCTCTATCAGTCTGCAGAGTTAGGTATGATAGCACTATTTCCTATCTTATCAGTTCATAATGACTAATTTTCCACTATGGTGACCCCTTACTGTATAAAAGGAGGCCCAAGGCAACCTTAGAAAGTGTTGCACCCTGGATTAGCGAGTTCACCCCCTGACATTTCATAGCCCGTAGTTGTTTCGCCCCGAGGCAACCCTGGAGGGCAAACGTGCTACGACCACCACCATTTTTCCACCTCCAATCCACCAAAGCAGGACTAGGGTTTTACGCCTCACGGCAGTCCAAACCTAGGTAAAATTGCCCATGTGATCTCTGCCTTGTTACCCCACGCTCCTCTGCTCTTTGTGCAACGTGCCATCCCCCTGCCGAACCAGCAAGGGACCTTTGGTCCCATAGGTGTCCGTGGTTTCCCGTGACATCTTTGGCACGTCAGGTAGGGGGATCACTTGCACGAAACTGAAAGCATGACCAGTGCGTCATCTTCATCGCCATCTTCATCTTCGACAGTGCCATCGACCATGGCACCCAAGAATAAACTTGGTGCTTCAGCTCACCCATCCACCTTGAAGGTTGTGCCGCCCGTAGCCACCAATGCTACGTGGCATGCTGAGGTGCACGGGGATGTGGATGCTGCTGGGGATTTGGTCGGAGCAGACGACACCGTCACCACCTCCCCCGCAGCCGAAGCAGGAGCAGGAGACACCGGAGTAGAGCAGCATCAGCAACATCTTGGTGGCCATGCTCCACGAGGTATGGGTGAGGGGGTTATCCCATCCACGCCCCTTCCTCTCGCCGATGGGCACATCCACAATTCTGGCGCTCGGTCTGGGGCGAATCGCCGCCCTCCGACCGCCCCCGCCAGGGAGCGACCGTAGCACGTGCATCTCCCGTGGGCGCGAGTCGACCAGATCACTGTACCCAACGGAGCTGCGTCACCATGCCATCCAAATGGCCGCCGCACAATAGCGAGGACATGGTGCTGTCGCCGCTGGCACCGTCAGAAGCCGAGCGACGGCGATGTCCACGTCATCATCACCCATGCCAAGCACTGCTATGGAGGCCATGGTGTGGGCTCAACTGCTACTGAGGTTTCCGCCGGCTGCCGAGCAGATGGATGAGTGACGTGCCACCATCCAGAGTCTTCTCGGTTTCACCGAGGCTAGGGGCTCACAGCGAGCTGGCCCACCACGACCTCCCCAAGCAACGACGATGGCTCGCTTTGTTGGTCGTACGGAAGGGGCCACCCCCACAATACAATCCCCACCACGGCAACTAGCGCAAGCGCGACAGAGTCAAGAACTTGATGACATCTCGATGGCCTCTTCTGACCCTCGAGCACGTCCAGGCCAACAGCGAGCCCCGGAGGTCAGGCAGAGGGGAGACACGCGCATCTTCATTAAGCGACGCCGCGACGGCCGCCGTCGGACCAATGGGTGTGATGGTCCCGATGTTGACGAGCCTGCGCTCGAGATTGGCGGGGGCCAACCTTTTGTGGTTGGGTGCCCTGCCTTTTCTCGTGAGATGCAGCAAGTCCATTGGCCGTCCGTTCGCAGGTTCAAGCCAGAGATACCCAAGAAGTATGATGGGAGGCTAAACCTGACAGAGTTTCTGAGTATCTACACCATCGTTGTTCAAGCTGCTAGGGGAAGATATGTGAAGGTGTTTGCCAACTACTTCCCTTTGGCACTCAAGCCCAATGTGAGGTCTTGGCTGATGCACCTGTCGGAGAACTCCATTTCCTCATGGGCTGACCTATGCCATGAGTTCATTGGCGCCTTCACTGGCGGCCACCAAGAACCAGGGCGGCCCAGCGACTTGCAGCTTCTCCAGCAGAAAGAAGGAGAGACTCACCGGAAGTACTTGCAGTGATTCAGAAGAGTCCACAAGAACATCCCAAATATCCATCTAGTGGCTGTGATAGCTGCTTTCCAATCCAATGTGCACAACTGCAGGATTCATTCCAAGATGAACGTGTGGTTGCCCAAGACTGTGAAGGAGCTTTACACCTTGGTGGACAAGTATGATCGGATGGAGGAGGGGAGGAAACTCCCTGGAGAATAGGATTGCATCAACGTCGACTCAGAGGATGACGATGAATCCAGCAGTCAAAAGAAGAGTAAGAAGCGCGGCAAGAGGCATAAGGATAAGGCAGTGATGACTGTCGAAGGATAGGTCACACTCAGTACCGGCAAGAAGGCTAGGGCTGAAGCCCCCGGCAAGGAAGCTGCCATGTGCACTAAGTGCCGGGAGGTTGTGGCTGCCGAGAAGGCTGGGAAAGGCCATGGGCCATACTGCAAGATTCATCAGACCAAGGGCCACGATCTTCAAGAGTCACTACAAAAAAAGACACATCCGTGATATTTTGGACCGAACGAATTTTTTTCCTGTCATGCTTATGACACTTCTATGACGATAATTGTGAAAAAACCCGGTATCATCATAGATGTGGTGGCCTCCTACTTCTATGACAAAAAGTCATGACAGAAAATGGGATTTTCGTCCTGGGAGGGCCATAGACGCAGCTGCATACATTCTTTGGGCCGTCCATGATGGGAAAAACCATGGTAGAAGCGAGGGCGAGGAAAATATCGGAGGGTTCCCGGTTACGGTGGGTGGTCAAGGGCCGCGCGATGCACGTTTCTCTCGTACAGGTACGCGCGTGGGTGCGAGGCGTTGGGCTCTAACTGAACCCGAGCGAGGCATTCGCCTACTGAACCCGATCGATTGCACTGCAGGCTGTGCGTTACTGTACCCGAGCGATCGATTGATCTGGCTGTTAACAGAACCCGATCGAGCGATTTCTTCGCTACTGTTGCTAACTGAAGCTGATCGAATCCTGCTGCCTCCTTCCCTTGATGAACAGTGAGCATTGTTGGGGGGGGGGGGGGGACGAACAGTTCCTGGTGGGGGGGTTGATGAATAGGACCCTATGGTGTTGCCGCTAGATGAACAGGACCCCGATCGATCGAGCTGGATGGGGGTGGATGAACATGACCCCGCGGAGGGCTGGATGAACAGGACCTCGTGGAGGGTTGGTTGAAAGGTAGCCGGTGGAGGGCTGGATGAAGAGTAGCCCGTGGAGGCAGTTGACGGTGGAGATGAACAGTAGCCCGTGTAGGCAGTCGACGGTGGAGATGAATAGTAGCCCGTGGAGTCTCGTTTTGTGGTATGCCACACCCCTCCCAATGAACAGAACCCCTGTTTCGACCATAGCGCTCCAACACAAGTCCGTTTCCTCTGTTTTGCGGTACGCCAGGCCTCGTTTCGACCGTACGATCCAACACAAGTCCGTTTCCTCCGTTCTGCGGTATGCCAGGATTCGTTTCGATCGGCTATTCCGTCCAAGCCAGTTGGCTCCCGATGAACACGACGCATTCTGACCCAGTCGGTTGCCTCTCGATTAATAGGACGTTGTTTCTTCGTTCTTACCCAGTCAGTTCGCTGCCCGATGAACTGGACGCCGTTGCTGCCGTCAGTTGCCTCTCCATGAACACAAGCCCTGGCCGTCCGTATATATATGCGCGAGTACGTGCTCGAGACCCCGCTCGTATGTACGTACGTGGCCATATTTTTTGCCTTGTGGCTGTATGCACATGTACATGACTTAGATAGGAGTGCGTGAACTACTATGTTGGGTGCTCTACAACGACATGTGCCGCTACTTACTCGGCCACGGTTCATACTTGTAGAGAGATTGATCGACCAGTATGTACGTACACATTCGCGACCAGACAGACAATGCTATGTACGCTTTGACCGAGTGGGTCCTAGCGGTTAGGGAGGATAAGGACGCACTTCCTTGCGTGCGAAGATAAAGCTGCTCAGTCCTAGCTGTCAGGGGGAGGAATCGTTTTTATTTTGCGAGTAATAAGGAGGCACTTCCTCGTGTTCGAAGATTTAGCTGGTGGGTCCAGCTGTCAGCCTAACCGCCTAAAGTCCTCTTCCGATGGTTGTCCTCTGTTGACCATGTTTACCACGCCACACCGAGAGCACCAAGGCGGTGGATGACGGCGAGGCCTAGGAAAGGAACGACACAGAGGCGGGGAAGATGTGGCAGTGGATGCCCACGCAGAGGGGAGTACGTGGGATGACTGCTTCGGCTGCGGTGTGAGGCTGCGGTCGCCGAAGAATAAGAAGAGGTGTGGGTGAGTATAGAGGGACGGCATGGCCAGCGGTGGCAGCACAGGCGGCATGGCTAGCGCTAGTTTGGATGGCTGGAGCAAGAAGACCAGAGGTTGAAGAAGCACGACAGCCGTTGGATGGACATCGTACAGTTATTGCAGCTAGAATCGTTTATATTGACTAAGTTAACAAAGTCCTTGGTACGCGTCAACTTAGTAGGCCCATAGGTCAGCCTCGGAAACGGTGTGCCCCAGATGTCAGGGGGAGGAATCAATTTTTGGCGGTTGAAGCAAGATTATCCAGGATTGAAGCAGAAGCACGACATCCGTTGGATGGACATGCAACGGCCACTGTTGCTAGAACTGTGTGTTGACTATAAGTTGACAAAGCCTCGCACACGCGTCAACTTAGTAGTCCCACAAGTGTGTGGAAGAGAACATATAGCCCATTTGCGATTTGTAAGAATGAACATCCCATTTTTGAATTCTAATGGAATTTACTACAACCCATTTATAGTTTGTTAATAG
The DNA here is from genome assembly GCF_003073215.2 of Triticum urartu. NCBI lineage: Eukaryota > Viridiplantae > Streptophyta > Magnoliopsida > Poales > Poaceae > Triticum > Triticum urartu. Next base: position 257,497,014 of record NC_053023.1, read on the forward strand.
TACAACCCATTTTCTAGCTAGGACAACGATTAATAATTTCAACCAACTGCTCAAAATAGAATTCAATAAAATTTCCCACATTTTGAGGGGATCCGAAATATTTTTATCCCAAAATTTATATTTAGTTTAAATATAATTTCAGAATAAATTTGTATTACGTAAAAATACAACAAAATATTGCGCACGCAACAAGTAATGTAATTAAAATTTTCAAATTCCAATAATAATATATTTTTTAAACTAATTACGTGTTTGGTGCATTTTTTCTAATTACTGCCCCGTTTTTATAATTACATCCCATTTATTATTTCTTAATGCCCATTTTCTTGTTAAGCCTAATGCATCCCTCCTAGGAAAGATTTGTAGCCCAGCGGGGCGGAGGATAACAAGTTGACCCGGATATTGTATACAACTGTCGGCCCAGTTGAATTGCTGATGTTGAGAAAAAGGCCTGTGTAATAGAGTACAACCTTACATGGCTAGTCAGCCAACATTCAGCGACACCGGAAAGGCCCAAACAAGGCTTCTGTACAACTTTTTGAAGTCACTGAGCTCAACTAATAACTTAAGAAAAAAGTTAGAGTACAGTGGAACCTAATTAAAAGCTGTCATGAGCGAAGAAATAATTCAACGGGTACCACTTGTGCGTGTGTGCGTGTGTGTTTGTGTGTGTGTGTGAGAGAGAGACCCATCGGTCAATGGTCGTAAGTACATCTTTCAGCCATATGCATTGCTGATGCTCAGTAAAAACTTATATAGTTGACACAATCATATAGAACATCATAGCACACTGAACTTGCATACAAAAATTTCACGCAGGCAGCACAATCAGGGTGGAAGTAGTGGATCGCTACGGGTAGGGCTATGTTGAAACCAACGACCTCGTACATAAAGGTTCATCGTCTTTATCAATGATGGGAAATGTATTCAATGCTGTGGAAAGAAAATAGTCAGACAACAGAATATATAAGTTCTGGTAGAACATTAAGTTGACATACAACCCTTTCTAAAAAACGTCCAGGTAAAAAATTAGAACATGTCACAATCAAATGTACTGGCACATCAGTGCTTCACACCCATAGTTTGGTTTTAACTAGTATCTGACAAGATTCAGTTGTTACCTCAAATTAGAGCACATCCAGCCAGCCAGCCCTGCCTCTTCTCCCAAAGAAGCAGTGGCCTCTGCCGCGCGATGGAGTAGGCCCTGTGCCATCCATCGTTTCGAGCAACATGGGGAAATTATGACATTGACTCCTGTAATGGACGTCGTTGACGGACCCAGGCACCAGCGGAAGCGGCAGGACTTCGATTGATGGATTGACCACTTCTTTGACCTGCACGAACACTCGATACAGGTACATCCGTAACGTGGTCCACGACGGCCTTAGTGGCGACGAATAGTACAACATCGCTTCCTACACCGGTATCTCAACACTAATCACCTTCGGTATGGTGGACGACTTCTTCATCCATGCCATAACTATCAGAGCCCAGCTGTCTAGAGGAACAAACATACTTACGAGCTCACGTCTAAGGTCGTTGATAAGCTCATTCATGGGCTCGCTATTCCAAGCACGTCGAGGCATGCCATGGAAGGTAAGCTTTGTTAAAAACTCAAGCTCAGAGGGCACCGAGCCCCATCCTGGGTGCCACCGATTCAAGCTCACCAGCGTGCCTCACAGAACAAACGCCGGGAAGATTCAAACACACGACTGCAGTCGAAAGTTGTCCGGAACCTGACTAAGAGATCAGCCGGTGGCGAACAGATTTCGACGAGCAAGTCACTTATTTGGATGTCGTGCGCGATGCCGAGAGCTTTTACAAGGTCGTCCGGCAAGTCGGGAGGCCGGTCGCCGTTGATGGTTACCGTCAGCACTTTGCCGGCAAACTGGTCATCAAGCGCCGCCATGCCACTGTTGAGCGACAGCACGCAGCGGCCGAAGGTAGGACGGACCTTAGGATCTCCAGCTTGGAGATTCGCATTGACCGGAGACATGATAGTGCACTTGAGTACAAGGAGTACATGAGGGGGATTTGGGGGAACTGAAGTAGGAATCGAGATTCTAGAGGTCGAGGAGGGGCGGGAGATTGGGGATTAAAAGGTAGCATGAATTTCGAACACGCGCCAATATGCTATCGGCGCGCAAGCACATGAAAACACCGGTGGCACCCACATGTCGGCCTAAGAGTCCCAATTCTTCCTTTTTTGAAAGCCCGACCATTTTATTTTGAGGATCTTTTGAGAGCCCGGCCTGAGAGTCATAATTGACGTGTTTGGCATTGCGTTACTACTCGGCTCATATTCAATGACACCTCATGGGCCCAAACAAGTGTACATCATCGAGAAGACACTAAGCTCAAATTATAACTTGAAAAAAGGACATATACTCTAAACACTTGAGAATGGTGATGCCCTCATTTAGGCCATAAGTAGTTTGAGACAATAAACAGTTTGAAACAATGATATATACAACATTCAAACACTGGCTAGTGACTACTACTAACATAAACAACAAGACATGATATTTCATAAGAAGTCTTGCTACACCACCAAAACGCACCCATCTGCAACGCTCAGACTCTCATGATCCAGACGAGAATGACATTCTAAATAGAGGCAACTATTACATAGTAAGAGTGACATAGACAAGGATGACCAAATGACAAGGAATATGCATAACAAAAGAGAGAACTACCTATCCAGAACAATCAGCAAAGACAACAAGTCATTCAAAGAGGGATGATCCAACACCATCATAATTTGCAGCCCTGCTTCGGCCACCAGTTTTCCGGAGACAACAATACTCCACCCTTTCAAAACAACAGCCCAATTACCGATCAACCTGAAGGCTTGAACCACATCACTGCCTATCGGACTCGACACATCCAAGGATCAAAGTTAATCCAGATGCCTTTGTCATTCTCACCTTCTTTTGGTTGCAGGTTGTATCGTTCACAATCAAGGGAGTTTTCTCCTGAACTCCTGGGGCTCGCCGTGTAGACACAGTTTTCAATAGCAAACAGAGCCTCTCTGCCATCAAGGTCCTTTCCAACGGTGATCTCCTGGTTAATCGGATAATTGAGTCCGAGAAACATAGATTGTGAACCATGGCTGTTTATTCGCCTCCAATTAAAAAATCCAGAAGGCCCCAACTAAATAGTATCCTGATCATAGACGTAATAGCCACTGTATGGACACTCACGTATTTCACGGTGCTTGTATACAGTGGGGTTTTTGCAATATAACTTTTCTGGCTCATGTGTCTGAATGATCATCAGTCTTTTGTCGTTGTCTGAATGAGCGAGGAACTAATTGTGCTTCCCTGTTTTGGGCAAAGGTGGTGTGATTACAAAGGGCAGTAACTATAGGGACAATGCATCATATGAAAAAGGGCAAACATTGTTAATGTAAGATTAGCATTGTTCAGAGTATGAGTAGGATAATGCAAGAAACATCATTGATATGTCCCTGTTGGAACTAGGAGGAAAATACAGGGAAATGTATACTGGGTTCAAAAATATAGAAGTGCCAAGCATGGTTATACTGATGTTATCTCACAATCGATTCTTCATAGGAAACTACCATGTCATGCATGTTATGTAATCATGTTCTGTCCCCATAAACAAATTCTTCAAGGAAACTAACAGACCATGCATTGTTATATACTCATGTTCTGTGGGCAAATTTTTTGTGAGGATATTATTCTAGCCATTGATTTCTAAAGGGAGAATATAGGTATGTACACATGGTAAGCATTACAGGATTTCATTACTTCCAAATATAGAGTTCTCCATATGCACATTTACTTCCCTAATGTATGGTTAGATGAAACCAACGGTGTGATGCATGTTTCTAGATCATGAAAATGAGGAAACTAACATGGCCATTGATACACACTCATATTTAGTAGTATATAGATTACTACTCCCTCTGTCCCAAAATACGTGTCTCAACTTTGTACTAACTCTAGTACAAAGTTGTACTATGTTTGACACACTTATTTTTGGACAGAGGGAGTATAAAATAATGAGAATATCCATATCTTCCTAACCTTTTGATTATTCAGGGGTACAAATTGGCTGTAATGACATGGTCACAATCGCATGAATTAACCCATTCCAAATATAGCTGATTTACGACATCTGTAATACATTGCCATAGTTCTACTCAAATTCTGCTCAAACAGGGATATGCCAATCATTATAAAAAGTTCAAACAGTTTCATGGCATCATCATTAACATCATACGGAAACAACTTACATGCGTCGTCCCAGCAATACATGGTGCCATCTGCTTTGTCGATCGTGTAGATGATGCCATTATGTTCAATGGCATCACAGAAGTGTGTATGAGCTTTAACAATCCACTGCGAGGTGAGTTGTCTCCATCTAAAGAAGGCACCAGCGGAAAGATAGGCGAGTCCGCTGTCGAACAAGGAAATTAGCTTAACGTCTGTGTAATTCGCATCTCATGGGGGCACTTGGCAGATTACAATCTTTTGCAAAACAAGGTGCGTCCAACTGACTTCGTAATCTAGATGACTTGGACCGCGATGGTAAAACCCTATATAATCCAACGTAGGAAGGATAATCTCATGGGTGGTGTGGAAGTTCACGAGCACCAACCTTTTCTGGACTTGTATGACGGTCCAGTGGGAGCTCATGCCGACCCAGTACATACCTGCGAAGAAGTTTTGGGAAATGGTGATTGGATCGAAGTCGAGGGAAATGATGTATGGCGACCCACTACATACCTGCAAAGAAGTTTCGGCTAATGGAGGTCGGATTGAAATTGAGGGGCATCATGTACACCTCCCTGTCATGGTGAGCAAATCTTGCAAGTAGGGTGTCTTGAAAAGCTTAGGCCTCGCTTTGATGATGGTCGTGTGCATGTCCCTCGAGCATGCAGCTAGCCACAGGGTGCTCAACATATCCATACACGAACAATAGAGGTCGAGGATGTCACTGGGGAGATGATGTCGCTTGAAGCTACGTCAGTATTTCCCCAAAGAGAAAGGGATGATGCAGCACAGCGGCGGTAGGTATTTCCCTCAGATGTGAAACCAAGGTTATCGAACCAGTAGGAGAAGCAAGCAACCCAACGTAAACAACACCTGCACACAAATAACAACTTCTCGCAACCCGACGTGTTATAGGGGTTGTCAATCCCTTCCGAGGTACGGCGCCTCAAGATAGGCAAACGGGAGTGAGGTAAATTTGTTGTACATTGATAGATCGAACGCAAAATAAAATAAATAAGAATAAATTGCAGAAATGTATTTTTTATTTTGGTTTAATAGATCTAAAAATAAATGCTAAGGAAAAGTAGATCGCAAAGGCAAATATATGAGAAAGAGACCCGGGGGCCGTAGGTTTCACTAGTGGCTTCTCTCAAGAAAAATAGCAAACAGTGGGTGAACAAATTACTGTTGGGAAATTGATGCAACTTCAAATACTCATGATCATATCGAAGCAATGATCATTACATAGGCGTCACGTCCAAGATTAGTAGACCGGCTCTTTCCTGCATCTACTACTATTACTCCACACATCGTCCGCTATCCACCATGCATCTAGTGTATTAAGTTCATGGAGAAACGGAATAATGCAACAAGAACGATGCCATGATGTAGACAAGATCTATCTATGTAGAGACAGACCCCATCGTTTTATCCTTAGTAGCAACGATACATACGTGTCGGTTCCCCTTCTGTCACTGGGATCAAACACCGTAAGATCGAACCCACTACAAAGCACCTCCTCCCACTACAAGAGAAATAGATCAAGTTGGCCAAACAAAACCCAAATATCGGAGAAGAAATACGAGGCTATAAGCAATCATGCATAAAAGAGATCATAAAAACTCAAATACTTCCATGGATATGAAAAGATAGATGTGATCATAAACTCAAAGTTCATCGATCCCAACAAACACAACGCAAAAGAGTTACATCATATGGATCTCCAAGAGACCATTGTATTGAGAATCAAGAGAGAGAGAGAGAGAGGAAGCCATCTGGCTACTAACTACGGACCTGAAGGTCTACAAAGAACTACTCACACATCATCGGAGAGGCAGCAATGGAAGTGGTGAACCCCATCCGAGATGGTGTCTAGATTGGATCTGGTGGTTCTGGACTCTACAGCGCCTGGATCAATATTTCGTCGACTCCCCTAGGGTTTTGGGAATATTGGGCTATTTATAGAGCAAAGAGGGGGTCTGGGGGCACCCGAGGTGGGAACAGCCCACCACGGCACGCCTAGGTCTCCTGGCGCGCCCTGGTGGGTTGTGCTCTCCTCAGAGCACCCAGGCGCAATGAGGGCCCATTATGTTCCTCCTGGTTCAAAAAATCTCTATAAAGTTTCATTGCGTTTGGACTCCGTTTGGTATTGATTTTCCGCGATGTAAAAAACATGGAAAAACAGTAACTGGCACTTGGCACTATATCAATAGGTTAGTACCAAAAAATGATATAAAATGACTATAAAATGATTATAAAACATCCAAGATTTATAATATAATAGAATGGAACAATCAAAAATTATAGATACGTCGGAAACGTATCAGCACCCCCAAGCTTAACTCCTACTCGTTCTCGAGTAGGTAAGTGATAAAAACATAATTTTTGATGTGGAATGCTGCCTAACATGTCATATCATATTCCTTTCTTTATAGCTTGGACATTTGGACTTTTATGTTGTTCAAAGCAATAGTCTAGTTTTGACATGATAATTTAAGTACTCAAGCATATCAACAAGCACCATGTCTTCCAAAATATCAACGCTAGAATAAGTTATCCCTAGCCCATCATGCTCAATCATTGATCTATTCATGAAACACACTCGCATATTAGCTACACCCAATACTCAAGTACGATCATATTGCCTCCTAGTTGGTGCTTTTATAAGAGAATATGGAGACTGAAATTCAAAAATAAAAATTGCATAAAGTAAAAGAAAGGCCCTTAGTAGAGGGAAGTAGGGATTTGTAGAAGTGCCAAAGCTCAAAGCGAAAAACTTAGAGATAAAAACATTTTGGCAGGTGTATCCATCCCACCAACGAAAACGACTTAGAGTTCCCAACACTTTCCATGCTAGATATATCATAGGCGGTTCCCAAACAGAAAATAAATTTTATTCCTTTTCCACCATACTTTCACTTTCCATGGCTAACTGTATCCATGGGTGCCTTCCATACCAACACTTTCCAAGGAATTTATTATTTGAAAACATAAAGTAATTCATTTTTTCATTTTTGGAATCGGCATCCCAAAAACCTTTACCTTACTCTCGTGCAATGACAAGTGAATAAACACTCATCATGAGAATAACACATCCAACATGGAAAAGATTAGCCACCCCTCACCGCTCCGCGAGCAAAACGAACGCACAAAAGAGAAGTTTATTTTGAAAATTAGAGATGGCACATGCAAATTTGCTTAGAATGGCAAAAGAATACCGCATATAGGTAGATATAATGGAGTCATGTGGCACAACTGGTTTAAAGGATTTTGGATGCACAAGTAGAGATCATACTTAGTGCAAAATGAAGGCTAGTAAAAGATTGAGAAGCGACCAACCAAGAAACAGATATTCTCATAAGCAAGCATAAAGCATAATTACCACAGAATAATGCACGACAAGTAGGATATAATTTCATTGCATGACTATCGACTCTCATGCTTGCATAGGGAATCACAAACCTTAACACCAATATTCTTACTAAAGGATAATTACTCATCAACATAACTCACATATCACATCATCATACCTCAAAACTATTACTAAGAATCAAGTTTATTTTGTCCAATGATCTTCATGAAAGTTTTTATTATATCCTTCTTGGATATCTATCACTTTGGGACTAATTTTCATATGTTGCTTTTGAAAAGCTCAAAAAAATATAAGTAAAGATCATGAGCATAATTTATCTTCCTCCCAAGTTAATTTAAGTGAAGCAAGAGAGAATTTCTTCAAAAATACTAAAGCACACCGTGCTCAAAAAGATATAAGTGAAGCACTAGAGCAAGTCCATAGCGCATAAAAGATTTAAGTGAAGCGAAGAGAGCAATTATAACAAGTCATGACATAATTTTGACTCTCTCAAATAGGTGTGTCCAGCAAGGGATCAAGACTTAAAACACAAAATAAAACAAGCAAAGACTTATATCATACAAGATGCTCCAAGCAAAACCCATAGTATGTGACGAATAAAAATATAGCTTTGAGTAATATACCGATGGTCATTAGAATAAAGAGGGGATGCCATTGGGGGCATCCCCAAGCTTAGTTGGTTGCTCATTTTGGAATAATAGCTTGGGATGCCGGGGCATCCCCAAGCTTAGGATCTTCTACTCCTTACTCCTTCATCCATCGTAAGATAACCCAAAACTTGAAAACTTCAATCACACAAAACTCAACAAAACCTTCGTGAGATCCGTTAGTATAAGAAAATAAATCACTACTATAAGTGTTGTATCAAACCAATTCATATTTTGTTCTTGCATTATATCTACTACATTACAACTTTTATATGGCAAAAACTCATCGAAGAAATCCATAGAGCCATCAAAATAAGCACACAACGCAAATAAAACAGACTCTGTCAAAACAGAACAGTCTATAGCAATCTGAATATTTCGAATACTTCTGTAACTCCAAAAATACTTAAAAATAGGCCGACCTGAGAAATTTGTATATTGATCTACTGAAAGAGGAATGGGTATTTTATTTCTCTTTGGTTAAAAAAGAGAATTATTTTTGTGAGCGCATAAGTTTCTGTTTTTTCAGCAAGATCAAACAACTATCACCCAAGAAGGTCCTAAAGGCTTTACATGGAACAAGCACTAATTAAAACATACAAAACACAATCATAACAGTAGCATAATTTTTCTAACACTCAAAAAATAGGAAGCAACAAGAAAAAAATAAATTTTATTCATTGGGTTGCCTCCCACCAAGCGCTATAGTTTTACGCCCTTAGCTAGGCATAAAGCAAGGATCTAAGTTTTGTCTTCTGAAGTTTTGGCAACTTTTGTAAGGGTATTCTCAAACCCGGGAGGCTCTTTACGCTTCCCTAAATTCTCCGGGAGAGAAACCATCTTAAGATCTAAAATATCCAATCGCTTGTTGCAAACGGTAAGCAGGGTATTCATGTGATTGATACTACCATTGAGGTATTTGAGGGGTTCTTTATATTTTTGTAATTCAACCATGTGTTTATGCAAATGACCAAGTTTGCCCAGCATTTGAACTCCCTATGGGGTGAAAGTAAACCCCTTCTTTTGAGGTGGAATCCCCAAAATTCCTTCTAAAATTTCATAGGCACCATTGGCATCAAGTTGAATAAAATTCCCTTTAGCGGCAAAATCTAGGAGTTGTCTATGATGCAAAGCCAATCCTATGTAAAATTTACGAAGCAATACATTAGCGCTCCCCTTTAAATTGGAAATACGATAGGATTCCATAAGCCTATACCAAGCATCTTTTTCTCCTTGTCTTTGCTTGAAGTAAAACACTTCAAAATCTAGTGGTAAAGGAGGAGTAGGCATGCTAGCCATTAAGACTAGGAAGCAAGAGAACAGATAGATCTGGCAAGAAAACGGCGAAAGGAAAAAGGGGGGTGAATAAAACGGCAAATTTTTGTGAAGTGGGGGAGAGGAAAACGAGAGGCAAATGGCAAATAATGTAAATTGCGAGGAGATGAGATTTGTGATTAGGAACCTGGTATATGTCGAAGATCCTCCCCGGCAACGGCGCCCGAAATTCCTTTTGATGTCGCTTGAAGTTACGTCAGTATTTCCCCAAAGAGGAAGGGATGATGCAGTACAGGGGTGGTAGGTATTTCCCTCAGATGTGAAACCAAGGTTGTCAAACCAGTAGGAGAACCGAGAAACACAATGTAAACAACATCTGCACACAAATAACAACTTCTCGCAACCCGACGTGTTAAAGGGGTTGTCAATCCCTTCCGAGGTACGGCGCCTCAAGAGAGGCAAACAGGTGTGAGGTAAATTTGTAGTAGATTAATAGATCAAATGACAAATAAAATAAATACGAATAAATTGCAGCAAGGTATATTTGTATTTTTTGTTTAATAGATATGAAAATAAACACTAAGGAAAAGTAGATCGCAAAGGCAAATATATGAGAAAGAGACCCGGGGGCCGTAGGTTTCACTAGTGTCTTCTCTCAAGAAAAATAGCAAACGGTGGGTGAACAAATTACTGTTTGGCAATTGATAGAACTTCAAATACTCATGATGATATCCAGGCAATGATCATTACATAGGCATCACGTCCAAGATTAGTAGACTGACTCCTACCTGCATCTACTACTATTACTCCACATATCGACCGCTATCCAGCAAGCATCTAGTGTATTAAGTTCATGGAGAAACGAAGTAATGCAACAAGAACGATGACATGATGTAGACAAGATCTATCTACATAGAGATAGACCCCATCGTTTATCCTTAGTAGCAACGATACATATGTGTCTGTTCCCCGTCTCTCACTGGGATCAAGCACCGTAAGATCGAACCCACTACAAAGCACATCTTCCCATTGCAAGATAAATAGATTGAGTTGGCTAAACAAAACCCAAATATCAGAGAAGAAATATGAGGCTATAAGCAATCATGCATAAAAGATATCAAAGAAACGCAAATACTTTCATGGATATAAAAAGATAGATCTGATCATAAACTCAAAGTTCATCGATCCCAACAAACACACGGCAAAAGAGTTACATCATATGGATCTCCAAGAGACCATTTTATTGAGAATCAAGAGAGAGAGAGAGAGAGAGATAGGAAGCCACCTAGCTACTAACTACAGACCCGAAGGTCTACAACGAATTACTCACGCATCATCGGAGAGGCACCAATGGAGGTGGTGAACCCCATCCGAGGTGGTGTCTACATTGGATCTTGTGGTTCTGGACTCTGCGGTGGCTGAATCAATATTTTATCGACTCCCCTAGGGTTTTGGGAATATTTGGGTATTTATAGATCAAATAGGCGGTCCGGGGGCACCTGAGGTGGGCACAACCCACCAGGGCGCGCCTGGGCCTCCCGGCGTGCCTTGGTGGGTTGTGCTCTCCTCGGATCACCCCCTAGGCATAGCTAGGGCCCATTATGTTCCTTTTGGTCCAAAATAAATCTCCATAAAGTTTCATTGCATTTGGACTCCGTTTGGTATTGATTTTCTACGATGTAAAAAACATGCAAAAAATAGCAACTGGCACATGGCACTAGGTTAATAGGTTAGTACCAAAAAATGATATAAAATGACTATAAAATGATTATAAAACATCCAAGATTGATAATATAACAACATGGAATAATAAAAAATTATAGATACATTGGAGACGTATCAAGAGATTGCTCCAATCGTGGCTCATGTGGATGTTGTGCGGTTCGCGTTCGGCCATGGTGGGGTTTGGAAGGTGGAGTTTTGGGGGCCTTGATTTACGGGGGAGAAGGCTCGGTGCTGGAGGAGCTAGCGAGGGAATAGTGGTACTGGGGGAGGCGACGGTATGCGGGGGCATAGTGAGATGATGAAGAGTGACCTTAGGATCTCCGGTGAGATGGAGATGGAGATGGAGTGGTGCTAGGGGAGAGGGAGGCGAGCGAGGCGAGGGTACGCGGGGCACAGTGAGATGATGAAGAGTGACCTCAGGATCTCCGTCGAGATGGATATGGAGATGGAGTGGTGGCTAGGGGAGAGGGAGACAAGGCTAAGCATGCTATATAGGGGCGGTGACAGTGCCTGCACAGTGCACAAGGTGAGGCTGACTTTCGTAACCCGAGCACGCCGCCTGGACTGGTGTCACCTTGGGCGCAGGGTCTTCTCACTTCACTATGAGGACCGGATGCATAATATTTTGACCATCAAGTGGAACACAGTTTTACTACTACTACTAGTAGGGGTAGTACTAGTAGGAACATGATTAGTACTCTCGTGCTAGCATGCCTTTGGGTTCACTTCATCCTCCAGGTATCATCCATATTGCGAGTAGAACCAATTTCTCGTGCATGCGGAAGCACGAAGAAGGCCTTTTCTTTTTTGAGGATAACAACATACTTATTCCTCAACTAGAGAATCTTGTGTCTCCCACACACGCGCCAGTATGCATCTGAACCAGCTACAACACATTTTTTTATCCGTTTGCATAGGTCCCACCTGTCAGGAGGAGTGCAGAAATAAAAAGGAATCATAATATGTCTCACCATGGTGATTCAAAAGAGTGACCTCAACTAGCCAGTGGCACATGTACCGCTAGAAGGATGGGCACGTACACGGACATGTACCACTCCTCAGCCTACCCGCATAGCCTTTTCGTTTAGTCTGCCTAGTTGTCTAATCAATTGCCTACATGCCACTTCTCCCATTTACTCCTCCACCGGGAACCGATTTTCCTCGGCTTCTTCACCTCTCCTTCATCTTCATTTGCATCCAAACCACACTGCATTCACATTGTTTTAATGTCGGGACCCCGATTCCAAGTAACACCTCATATCACTTTGCGGCCTCACGCACGGTATTCCCACGGGTGTCGCCTTACCCTGGCCCGGGACCGTTTGCGCCTTTTGGCTCACGTATATGATTGTGTCGCTAGCATCCATATGACAGAGAACCCAGGCCGACATGGCTAGTCATGAACCCCAAGCGGCACTAACCCATGGGGACAGGCATACATGATTCACATCGAGCATGTCGGTCAGCAGCATGTGAAGCCGGCTGTAGCACTGGCCTAATAGGACTCCAGGAACTCGGGCTGTAGCAGGCTAGGCATTTCCCCGAAGGGACAGACATCGGAACGAAGTGAAGCACATGCCGGCCAGTCAAGTGTCCTGAGCAGTAGTACTGGGCTAGCAGGACTCCGGTGAACCGGGCTGTAGCGGACTACTATGGCTCAAGGAAGCACTAGACTACATTTCCCCATAAGAGAGACTGCCAAGGATAAACAACTAGATTGTCGGACCCACACATAGCAATACACGTCACATGTACGCATAACATGCAAGTATGTGCTGTACAACATGGCATCACAACATAACGCAACTCATATAGATAAAGGCTCAGAAGAGCCACATAGCATAAAATACAAACAGGGGTCACATGACCCATCATTTAGAGCATACAAGCAACGGAAGCATTACATGTCTGGGTACAGACAACTACAAAAGAAGAGGCTAAGAGGCCTGACTATCTACAAGTCCCTTCCAAGGGCACTAGATCGTAGCTGAGGTGCAAGCTACTCGTCAAAGTCCAAGCGGTACTACTAGTGAGACAGATGTCTCACCTGCAAAACATAAATAAAGCAAACGTGAGTACAAAGGTACTCAGCAAGACTTACATCAGATCCTATCATACATGCATTTTTATCAAGAAGGTAATGTGGGGTTTAGTTGCAGCAAGCCAGCTTTGACTCAGTGGCTATCTTGTTCTACGGCAACGAGAAACTTCTTTGAGGTGAGGCAGCGCACACGAGTCCACTAGTCACCACATCAATACACTACTATGGATTCATCCTCGTCTCCTTACGAGAAGGCCATCCATAGCACTCACACTTGTCTTGAGCATTTTAGAGTATCCACTTTAAGTTGTCTATGTACCACGTAAGCATCCAAGAAGTCCATAACCGAGGACACGGCTATTCGAATAGATCATGATAACCCTACAGGGGTGTACTTCTTCACACACGCTCTCACCACTTATCACCATGTACACATCATGTAACTCGGCAACCTTCAAGCGGAAGCCTGGCGAGGGTGTCTGCCATGACCTGACTAACCAAACAAGACTCTAATCCAGGTTTATCGCATATTCGGGTTCCATCCGCAAGGAGATCCGTCCGGGGTATCGCTCACGGCCCCAAACGATATGTGCCGGGTTCCCAAGCCCACCTCGCCGGATAGATCTACGCTTGGTACATCGTGCCACTTGTGCCTAGTCTGTCCCAAGCCCACCTGGCCGGGTGCCACTTGGTAGACTACTAACACTACCTACAAACACCAGAAACTATTTGCAACTCCTGGACAGAGATCAAGTTGGCTAATAAGTCAAGAGCCGCACTTAAGCATTCCAATGTGTGGTAGTAGCTAGTCATTGGACAACATACATGGAACTCAGTGCTTAAGGACAGTTCCAGTGAGACAACCCACCATGTACTCCTACATGGCCTCTCACCGCTACCTTTACCAAATCGTGTTCACACGCCTAACTCTCAGCACCAGAACATATCGTACCACTCCAATTCATTCCTGATGAATCAGACCTGACACAACTCTAAGCAATAGCAGGCATGGCATGGCCAGAACACAACATGGCTCAATCAACTCCTACACATGCTAGTGGGTTTTAACTATCTACTGTGGCAATGACAGGTAATGCAGAGGAATCGGTTCAACTACCGCAACATAAAGTAGCAGTTGAATCGTTGTTGTCCTAATGCAATAAAAGAGAGCAGGAGCGAGAGAGTAGGATTGTATCGGAATGAACAAGGGGGTTTGCTTTCCTGGTAGATCAACAGGGGGGGCACTGCTCCTCAGATAGGTACTCTCGAACACTCTCCGGAGCAAGACCTATCGAGAGGGAACGGTGTCGATAATCAAAGACAAGCATATGCAACAATATGATGCATGATCATGGCATGAATATGTGATGCTGATTGAGCTAATGCAACTGGCTTTTATTTGGATGAAATCCATTTGAACCAAAGATTTAAATGCATCTCTAAAATAAGCACTTTATATCAGCCATTTTAGTGTTGCACTTATACAATAGGTATAAGTTGGTTTGTCATGCATGAAAATTGTACAGATGGATAGATTGAATTTTTCTGATAATTTTTCAGATATAAATTATTTCAATCTGAGCTACGGTTGAATTTCTATGAATTTTTGAAGTTTATATCATTTTTTGGAATTTCTTAATTTATTTTAAAACCAGAAAAGAAATAATTGCGTCAGCACTGCGTCATGCTTGCGTCAGCAAGACAACAACGCTGACTGGTCAAACCTGACATGTGGGGTCCACACGTTAGTGTCATAGCTAGTTAACAATGTTAATTAGATATTAAACTAATCCTAACAGAAACATTAGCAGGGCCGGGCCCCACCTGTCATTGTCCTTGGGTAGTCAAACCCCAGGTCAACTGGGGGAGTTTAGACCCGGTCAACCCCACCGGCGTTTAGCCGCCGGCGATGTCGAACGCGGCGGAGGGGTTCAGGATCGCCGTTCCGGCGACCAAAAGGACGGTGGAGACCACCGAGGCGTAGCCTTCGTCCGTCCGCACCGATTGGAGCAAGTGGGAGAGGTGGGGGAGGCCGGAGCTCGCCGGTGCGAAGCTCGGGGTGGCGGCCGGAGCACGGCCAAGTGCGGGCGAAGGCTGCGGTGCATGGGGAAGCGAGCGGAGAGGCTCTACGGCCTCCTAGCTTCAGCGGGAGCAGGGTGACGCGCTCGGCTGCGGGCTGCGGTGGCCAGGGCGACGGCGGCGACATGGATGGCGGCGGGGCGCTTCGTCCATCTACAAAATGACAGCTACGGCAAGCGGCAAGCTACAGGGTTAGGGGGAAAAGGTTCATGGCCTCACAGTGAGCACGAAGGGCTTGACGGCGAGCTCGGGGAGCTCGGGGGGGTCCAGACGGCGACGAATTTAACGGCAGTGATCTGTGTGGCCAGAGATGAACACGACGGCGGTGGCGACGATACGGTGCGTCCTCGGTTGCCTGGCTCATCGAGGATGTAGAGGACATCGTGGCGGAGCTCTCGGGCATAGAGAGAGGTCGAGGGGGAGGCGGTGGCTATGGAAAAAGCGGTCGGCGGTGATGGCTGCGCTCGGGTGCGGGCGAGAGAGGGTGACAGAGGAGAGGAGAAGCACGAGGGAGAGTGATAGGGGGTCAGGGAGGCTACGTGGCGACGTCCTGGGCGTCGAGGCAGCGGCGGGAAGCAGGAGGTGGCCGGGCGTGCGCCGGCGTGCGTCGGCCACGCGCCTCTCATCCTCCTGGCGGGAGGTTGAGGGTGACTCGCAGGGCCAGCTGGCTGGGCCGGCCAGCTGGGCCGCACAGTGCCAGGCCTCAGGTAAGGCCCAGGTAGGTGTTTTCCCTTTTTCTGTTTCCTTTTCTATTTTTCTGACATTTGTTTTGATTTAATAAAAATACCAAATCATTTTATTTAATTCTATAAAATTTTGCAGGGACCTAAGGAATTAATCCAAAGCCCCTCACCAAAATTCAGAATTATTGGACAATATTTTTATATATAAAAATATTTATCCAATGCAAATAAATACTGGATTAATTCCAAATGCCCAAAATAAATACTTATGAGCTCTTTAAAATATTGGTTTGATTTTTATCTCTGTCCAATATTTTCAGAGAGCAACATGAGCATTTTCTTGGACCCTTTTGGAGCAATTTTTACTTGGGTCATTTTCAGAAATGATTCTGAGGGTTTCACAAATCCCCATTTCAAATTTAAATGGAATTTAAACATGATGCAAGCATGAAGGGCTAGCCTAGGTCATACCAGAACTAGGGATGTGACATTTAACCTCTTCACATCCTCCTGGAGTAATTCCGAAGCCCCTTTAAATAATCATCTTCTTCAGTTAGACTAGCCATCTAATCCTAATTCTCCAAACCATAGCCCTCCGGTCCAGCGGTTCCAAATGGCGTAAGAGATCGAGATGCAGGTTTTTAGCGTCCAACATGTCCTCGTCGAAGGTTCGTTGAGCATAGTTGCCACAGTCACCGACCACCGAACGGATGCTCGGCAGTGGATCAACAATGTATCCAACTCCCTCCAAAAGGTGGAGATGAAGGTTGTCGGTATCGACATAGAGTACAGTCTCGACGCAGAGTACATGGAGCGTGCCACTTGGAAGATCCAATGCGCCACCATCCTTCAGCTGTGCCTCGAAGATGATGTTTTGGTGTACCACATCATACATGCGCCATCCATACTAGGTGAGCTTCATGATTTCTTGCCTCGGGAGGACATATACTTCTGTGGGGAAGCCATCGCAGGGGACAAACAGAAGTTGGAGCCGTACAACCTTGATATGAAAAGCATTGTTGACGTACAAACCAAAATAAAAATTCCTGTAGAAGATTGTGATAAACCGACACCATAGCTATTCGACGTAGAAAATTTTGTGCTTGGAATTTTTTTTCAGAAGGGTGACGAGACGTTGGCATTAAGGTCGTCTGGATGGGAGAATTATCCCTTGACGTACGAGCAGATAAAATATGCTGCCCTCGATGCCCGTATGAGTTTTGAGATAGCTGCAAGGTCCAAAGAGCTTGTTGTGAAGCCGTCTCCCACAGAAAATGAGAACAAGAAGAAGAAGAAGAAGAAGAAGAAGAAGAAGAAGAAGAAGAAGCTGCACCAGCAGCAGTGCATTATGGATGGATGAACAATTTCCTCTCATGTAAAAAAATGTATTCCCTCTCTGTGTATATTGATATAGATGGACTATTTCGATGGTGTGCATGTCTTTGGAAGAAGTAGTAGCATGGGTCCTCTTAACTATAAGGAACTATTTATCCGCCTAGCTTTCTCTACTATTCCTTCCAGTGATCAATATGCAATGCATGTGTCCGTAGATATGACATCTTGTCCATGGAAGTTGAACCACAGCGACAATCACATTTCTTGTTTCTACCACTGCCACACCCACATGCGATTCCCACGACACCGCTCCAACCCACGGCACCACGTCCCCCGACGTGCGCCTCACCCCTCTCGGCCGCACCGCCCCTCTGCCTTTGTGTGCATGACATGTGGGCCACCTAAAATGCGGCAAGCATCAAGTTTCTACCACAGCCACGCGAGATTCCCACGATGCCACTTGAACCCATGACACCACATGTCCCTCGACCTACAGCTCACCCCTCTCGGCCCCACTGCCCCTCTGCCTTCGGGAGCATTTCATGTGGACCAGCCACCTATTGGGTCCACATGTTATTGACTCAAAGGTAGGTGTAGTAAGGCGCTGAAGCTCAGTCCCGAGGGCCCCGGAGGGAAATGTATCTCCTGCGCTAGGCCTTGTGGTGCTACCGCTGCCCGAACTCATGCCAAACTTGAGATTTGTATCTTTACTATACATGCACACAACAATTTAATGGACATTGTAATCTCAAAATGTGATGGGGAGCTCTAAATTTGAATTTGAAACTTATAAAATGAAAAAAATTCAAAGCAAATAAATTGGGAGAGAGGAAGTATACCGTAGGATGTGTCCCATACGAAACAAGTCCCCAGGTTTGTCACCGCGAAGATGCGGTTAGAAAGGAGCACAACGTCATCATACTCGTACGGCAAAAAATCGGCCGCAGACAGCATGGTCCACCTTTGACCGCCATGTGCAAGGGTCGTGCTATCTTCTTTAATATCACCGTGGTTCCATAGTACCAATTCAGGCGGTGGCCCATTGCATGGCTGATCCCAATGTTGGACAAAGGTTCTACAGGAGCGGTGTCACTGTTATAAATGTTGTGCAAATTGATGTTGGTACCCTCCCGTACATATGCAAGCCAATCTCCACTTGCTCCAAGCCTAACCTGTGAAACAGTGGGCAGGGGGAGAATTAGGAAATGGACACGGAAGTAGCCTTTAGAATGGATTTACTACATGAACAAACTCATCTTACCTGCTCATCGGGCAAAATCCGAGTGCCCCTCAATGTCGGCATCTCAAGGTGCGTTAACTTGAAATTGCGGTCACGCCACGCTAGAGAGGCCCCCAAGGAAACATCCTCGTGCGTTGCACGGAACATCAAGATGCATTTGTATGAGTACTTTATCTTGTGAGAGAAAAGGATGAACGAGGGAAGGCCTTATTTGCAAAGGTGGAGAGGGGTGTAGGTATATTTTTGCAAAATTGCCATAGTTTTCTTCGTATTAGTCAGATATAAATCGGATGGCCTATGTTGCAGGATGGCAGGCACACGATCATCACCAACTCTATTTTTATAAGATATAAGAGAGTAGTAGACTAGCAAGATGCCCGTGCATTGCACGGAACATCAAGATGCATTTGTATGAGTAGTTTATCTTGTGGGAGAAAAAGATGAACGAGGGAAGGCCTTATTTGCAAATGTGGAGAGGGTTGTGGGTATCTTTTTGCAAAATTACCATAGTTACCTTCCTATCTGTCCGATTTATACTTCAGGATGGCAGGCACACCATCATCAACAACTCTATTTTTTATAAGAGTAGAGTAGAGTAGAGATAGAGATAGAGATAGAGACTACTACTACCAATGTGCTAGCCCGTACGTTCCAATGGATCCAAAGTTGTAGAATAATACTTGTTCACGGACTTGAAATATAAATACTCTAGTTTTGATATACATATATCAGTAAAAATAAATCATGCTTCACTCAAAATATATTCCCCGAGATGTTTTGATGAGGTGAGGGACGGGTGTGGCTGGTTTGAAGATAACAGGTTTAAAAAACAATTGCAGCTATTTTTTTACATTTTGTAGCATGGCACGGCATCCCGTGCACCTAAGTGTTTGAATTTTTTTTGAGTTTGGGTCGGTGGCACACCCTGCGGCAAGATGCCCGTGTGGGCTTCTTCTATAACTAGCAGGATGCCCGTGCGTTGTATCAAGATGCATTTTTTACAAAACACCTGTTGTGATTGACCATTGCAGGAGTAATCCCATGTGTAAAAATTAATGATATCTCAAGAATTTTATCAGCAAAATGGTATCTTTGGAACAAGTTTTCTCTAGTACTACTCCTTTCAGTGAGCGGTATGCAATGGATGTGTCAGCAGACATGATAGCTTGTCCATGGAAGTTGAACCACAGTGACCATCATGTTTGTTTTTCTACCACTGCCACACCCACACCCAATTCCCATGACGCCGCTGCAACCAATGGCACCACATCGCACGATGTGCACCTCATCCCTCTCGGCCCCACCGCTCCTCTGCCTTTGTGTGCATGACATGCGGGCCAGCTGAACTGCGGTGACCATCAACTTTCTACCACAGCCACACCCGATTGGACGCCATTTGCCTGCTCCGCTCCTGTGCTCCGATCCGTACTCCCACACCATCGAATTTTCATCAAGCAGCTGTGACACATTTCATCCCGGGCATCAACCCTCAGCTGGAGTATTTCTATAATACAGGTTGTACCCGCCGGTGTGGCCATCTACGCCTGTAACGCCCCGACGCCCAGCTGTGCCACCTCGCCACGGCCACACCACCACTGGCTGGTACATTTTGAACGAGTGAGTCACGAACCACGCCACCACCATGAGAATTACATGTGGGCCAGCCATATTAAAGGTCCACGTGTCATTGACTCATAGGCCAATGCACTAAGCCTCTGAAGCTCGGTCCTGTGGGCCCCGAGAGTGAAATGTAACTCCCGCGGCAGGCCTTGTGGTGCTCCCGTAGTACGAGCTCGTGCCAAACCCGGAATTTGTTTCTTACTACTACAAATGTGCTGGCCCATGCGTTGCAATGGATCCGAAGTATATCTATTTAGTGGGGTGCACTCTAAACAAATTATCTATTTATTTTTCTCTAACCTTTCATAGCCATGCAACCAAGCCACATAAGCTTCATGGGTGCCCCCCCACATCATATTATTCATACTACGTTGACTGAAAAAAGATAAATCACCCAAAACAAGATCTTCCCGTTTTGTGTTTCTACGATGTTGTGACGTGCACGTACCTAGCTGTATAGTGGTAGTACTAGTTTTAGTACAAACTTCATAATAGTAGGAGTAGTAGTACGGAATGCTCCTACTCTATCAACAAGCCCCATCTGACACCAAATTTCTTGGCTTCCGTGCTACAACTAGATCTTCCTGTCGTTTTTGTTTTCCAATCTGACGGCAGGTGGCGTGCGGTTTGCTAATAGTCGGTTTGCTCGACAACGGTCGCACATGAAAGTGAAAATGTGAGGTGACACGCCTTCATTAGCTATGTGGCGTGCTGAACGGGCCATGGAGTACACCCGATTCCTAGGCATGTGGGGGTGTGATGCGAACACGACAGGCCTTTTCCTTTTACTAGTAATGTGCCCGTGCGTTGGACGGATCCAAAGTAGTAGAATAGTAGTACTTGTTCACAAACTTGAAAGAAATCACTCTTGTTTTGATATACATATATACCACTAAAAATATATGACTTTTCACTCAAAATATATTTCTCAAGCTGTTTTGATGAGGTGAGGGAGGGATGTGGTTGCTTTCAAGATAAAAAGGGGTTCTCTGCAAATTGGAGCAGAGAAGTGGGCTATTGTTGCAATAATGCCACAACTTACCTCATAGCCGTTAGATGCAGATCTAATGGTCAGAAATGACGGATGGCAGACACACCACCATCACCAACTGAGTCTTTTATAGGAGTAGGAGTAGAGAAACATGTATAAATTGTAACATTTGGTTCTGGTCCTTGGCACGATCGATAGATAGAAATAATGATTGGAAACGCTAGGGCGAGGCTATTTCCGCCAGATAAGCAAGGTATGTAGTAGCTAGGTTGGCGCATCGTCGGTTTGGTCACATGTGGTCCGACATGTTCTAGTGTTTCTAGCAAGATGCCCGTGCGTTGTTGATGAAAAGGTAAGCACAACTTATAAATTGACGGATGGAGTACTAGTTACAGTGATGCATATAATTAAGCAAAGGGATCGCACATGTCGGTATTAACTGGAATGAGAATGCAATAGCACAATAAGAATCAAGGCCACGATGATGCGATCGTAGTGGTGGTTACAGGAGGCAAGAAGAAAGATGTATGCATCAACGTACGACCTCCTCATCCTCAAATTAGTGCGTCGGGCCACTGACCGGCGGCTAAGGAGCGGCAGCTTTAGTGGCGAGGTCAAGGTGCTTCTCAGCAAAGGCATCCAAGGCTTCCAGCTGGTTGAGGAAGGCCAATGTCGTAGCATCCTCATTGGCCTTGTAGATACCTATGTACATGATTTCTCGTACACGTGAATGTGTAGGTCGACGAATTCTTTCAGGGCGAGGCGCCTCGCGGTGAGCGTGACCTCCAGGTGGACATTCTTCGTGGCTTCGCTAGGTATTCGCAGGGCCACCAGTGCTTGAAAGAGGTTCCGGGTATGTAGGCTGATTAGGGTGGTAGGCAATGAGGAGCCTGGGCACGCAGGTTGGAGGAGTACGGCGATGTCGTCCGCGAGCTTCTTGAGGACGGTGAACTTGTTCCTGGTGGCAACGATCATCTGGTCCAACTGACAGTCGTAGTTGGCGTCGACGGCGGCCATCCACCAGGCTGTTACCAATACCGTTTGGAGACGATCCCGGTGCCATGCTACAGGCCGGCGTCATGGACCATATGGCACAGCTGCTTGCCGCTCATGCGCATCGCAGCCATGGGTCTGGAGTGAGCACTTTTACGCTTAGTGTAGGTGCTTAGGCAAATGCTTAGGTGCGTATGATGTGGTAGATGCATTGGAATGGAGGGGCGCCTTTATATGAGTGCAAACTGTGTTGCATTCACATCGTGCAGCCTCTTTTCCTGGTCCTCCTCCCATTACTTCCCTCATGCATTCATGATGCTAATTGAAGGAGGATGCATCACAGGCCATTCAACAGTTCGGGAACCGCTACCCACTGCCTCGTCTACATTAAAGCCGTCTCGGGAACTGCGCCACCCGTTGTCAAATCGGATAGTACTGCGCCGCCCGTTGCACGTCCGACTGAACACGCCTCCTTGCCTCCATTAAACCCCTCCATTAAACCCGCATGCAAACTGAGAAACATACTCCGGCCATAGGGTTGTTCATGAGCGGGCCAGAATTAAACGCAATGCCTGCTGAGCTCCTCCCATCCGCCCTCAGTTTAAACGAGGCGAAACACCGGCCAAGCTCCTACCGCCCGCCCTCTATTTAAACGAGGCCAAACAGATAGCGGGCAAGAATCGCACCCCTCCGCCACTCCCCCATCTCCTCCTTGACCATTTTCTCCACTCTTCTGATGGCTTCCGTGGAGCCGTTCTCCCACATACTACCCGACTGGGTGGCCCGCCGAGCCCTTAGGATATGGGCGAGGCCGGTTGGTGCTTTACCAACCTTGCTTGGTCCGACGGAGCAAGTTATTGCCCCATGCCGGCGCCTGGTTCAGCAACTCGCCGCTCCAGTTCAGCTCGATGATGACTGGTGAGTTTGTCAATGCCGGAATGGCGGTGAGCACGCCTGTATGGGTGTTGTTGCTGCCGCGTCGTACCGCGACACCAGTGTCTGCAGTGGCCGCGCCTCCCGTGTCTGTGGGTGTGCCTCCCATGCCTGCGGCCGCGCCTCCCCTGCCAGCGGCAGCGCCATGCAGGCAGAGACAGAAGTCTGGTGCATGGAGAGCGACGGGTTGGTGGCCATCTTCTCCATGTCCGCCGCCATCATCGAGGAGAAGTAGAACACGGGAGGCTGCCGCCACTTGGGTCCCATGAAGGCCACCACCGAGGCAGCAACTGCACATTCAGGTGGTTTCTTTGTTTCTTTGTCTCTTCCGAGGACCTTTGTTGACCCTGCAAGTGTCTGCTGGACATGAGGAAGACAAAGGGATCCGCGGGCGGCCGTTTAGAGTAGGTACTCTCTCTCCGGCTGGTGGGAAATATTTGTTCTAAGAATGGATAAATTGGATGTATTTAGAACTAAAGTAAGTCTAGATACATCCATTTCTAGGACATGTATTTCCAGATGGAGGGAGTATTAATTATACCAATAGAGCCGGATTAGCACCGCTTAGCTCATGTAAATATAATGAAATCCATCATGTTTATATGAAATCAGTCCGTGTTTGCACGAATTTCATCTGATTGGTTAGAGTTGTGAAAATGTATGTCGCTGGCGTTTGATGTCGTCCTTCATAGAAGGAAGCGAGAGGAAATTTGCCGGCTCCCATTGGAGATGCTCTTATGATGGAAATAATAGAGTCACATCCAATCCATTTGAGTTAATTGTGTGTATGATTGTCCCTCCATAAAAAGTTAATTGCATGTACATTGTACACGTGACTTGCAGGGTGGCTACAGCTTCATATATAAAGTTAAAAAGAAACAACTCCATCCTTAATCTTGTATTCTAAGTACTATGTGGGTTCCACTATCAGTACAGTAGCGAAATAAGTATATATTAAATAAGTAATATATAATATAAAAATTGAAAGTTAAAGACAAAATTCGAACTCAGGTCATCACGTTGCGAGCAACCGACGCTAACCAGCCAAGCACATTTTTGTTGTGAACCATCCTGGAGATATGTCTACTTGTCTACTTTTATACTCCCTCCATTCCTAAATACTTGTCTTTTTCAGATTTCAAATGGACTACCACATACAGATGTGTATGTAGACATATTTTAGAGTGTAGATTCACTCATTTTTCTCCGTATGTAGTCACTTGTTGAAATCTCTAAAAAGACAAATATTTAGGAACGGAGGGAGTAGAAAACATAGTGGGTGATGATGGTGTGCGTGTCATCCTGCAATATAGGCCGTCGGATTTATATCTAACGGATAGGAAGGAATCTATGGCAATTTTGCAAAAAGATACACACACCCCTCTCCACGTTTGCAAATAAGGCCTTCCCTTGTTCATCCTTTTCTCTCATATGATAAACTACTCATACAAATGCATCTTGATGTTCCATGCTACGCACGTGCATCTAGCTAATTTCTTTCAAAATAGTTACTGCGATAATTGGGTTGAAGTGATATATTCTATTTCTGCCCTGAATGATTTCAGATTCACTAGTAGTAACAAAGAAAAGGTTGCCTTGTTAATTAACAGAAAACAGGGTGAAAACTATCACATGAGGCCGATAAAAACAAGGCACACTGGGTTCATCGTCATCATAACTACAGCTGTGCGCGTGAGAAGTCTGCATATCGAGGGGGCTACAGAGAGAAAGACGTATCGAGTGTGTCTAAGCGAGTCATAGAGACACAATGTTTGAGAGAGAAATCAATTGACAGATTAAGATCAGATCTAGTTGTCACCCTTCTTCTGTCATTGTTGGGGTGGCGTGGGAAGGGGGGAGGGAGAGAAAGATGTATCGAGAGTGTGCGCGGTAGGCACGGAGGCACAACTAGCGAGTGTGTGTGTATGTGTGTGTGTTTGAGAGAGAAGAAGTAGATAGATAACTATCAAGATTGAGGTGCCACTCTACTCCTTCGGTGTCGGGTAGTATGTGTGTGTGTGTGTGTGTTTGAGAGAGAAGCTAGTCAATAGATTAGTATCAAGATCGAGGTGTCACCCTACTACTTCGGTGCCGGGAAGTGTGTGTGGGTGTTGGGGGGGGGGGCAGCGACACTTACATATCTCTACTCTTATAAAAAATAGAGTTGGTGATGATGGTGTGCCTGCCATCCTGCAATATAGGTCATATGATTTATATCCGATGGATACGAAGGAAACTATGGCAATTTTGCAAAAAGATACCCACACCCCTCTCCATATTTGCAAATAAGGCCTTCCCTCGTTCATCCTTTTCTCCCACAAGATAAACTACTCAAACAAATGCATCTTGATGTTACGTGCAACACATGGGCATTGTACTAGTAGGGAGAAAGAGTTTGTGTGACACATATCTATATTAAGGGATAGGTAGATAACATGTGTGCGAGGCATACTTAAAGCATCATGGAGATAAACAAATGATGTGCATGCAAGTGCCAAAAAAATGAAGCGAGAAACAATGTCTATGCGCGTGCATGTGTGTGTGTGTTTGTGTGTGTGCGAGAGAGAGATAAAGAGCAAAATCTCAAAACAAAAGGTGCTCTGCTGGAATCCCATTGTATGTATTCGTATGGTTGTGGAACTCGAGTTAACCTTCAGCATATGTGTGAGAGACATAATTATACTTTGATACATTAGTAGCTGTGGGTGGGTGGAATTAGAGGGGTGGGCGTGTTCGACAGAGAGAGCGTATGTGTTTCTGTGTGAGAGACTTGTAGGACAGGGTAGAAAGATGAATTCTAACCTTGTCGGAGGGAGAGAAATACACAAAGTGCGTGTGTGTGATTCCGATGCCCACGTGGAAATGAGATATGTATGCGTGTGAGAGAGCTTGCACAATTCATTCACGTATCACTATCTAGCGATCATGGGCGTGCATCACTTGAACATAAATCAATATCTACTTCGTATCGCAGCCAAAGGTACAATATCGATTCAACGCTATAAAGATTGGACACTCACATATCACATTTTTTCTATCTAAATAACCTTTCCAATTGTGCATGCCAAAGTTACAGTGATGTTTCTTTAAACAACCAATGTCGCTATCATGTACATGCACCATTGTTAGTATTGCATTCAAATTCATTAGTCTTGGATGATTTAAGGTTCTATTATGAAGTAATATACGTAATATTCATATATGAATTCAACGGGTATGCAATTTATGAAATGGAGGCTATGTAGTCATATCAGGTAACACTTTCAAGTAGCAGACTACAATATCCATTTCTTTTTTGGGACTACAATATTGATTTCTTTTTGTGCGCCTCTACAATAACACATCAATGCATTATGTTTAAAGTAAATAACTAATGGCACTAAATTATCTATTTACACGAGAAATACATAGGCTGAGTGTTTGATCCCTTTTTTGTGAATGTGCCTCCAGACCCGTACGATTGGCCGTGCCCGTGTGAACGTCCAAGTTATCGGTGCATCATCCTGAGTTATTGTCTTTTTCCTGAGTGGACTTCGCACCAGTTATTAACTGCTGAAGCATGCCCCATGTACACAGTCTCACATGACCTTCCCGCTAGCACGGTCCACATTAATTGAAACTGGATATGAACGATCCCGCGGGCAGCAAAATCTCCTGCCTCCTTCTAAAATTTCCACCACCTAGTCTTTAGCATGCGAAACTCCCCTTTTGTCCTTGGTGCACGGAGAACAACAGTTACAATACCGCCCTCATCTACATAATAGGTCGGGGCTGCTTTGGTAACTTCCGGTTCCCCCACCACACGGCCCCCATTTCCTCTCCCCCTCCCGCAAAAATGACTAACTCCACAACACCAAAGCATCTTACAATACGCCATCCGTACTTCATCGGCCTTTCTACCCCTCCCCTCTCGAAACCCTAGACTGCTCATCCACCGGCGTACCCAAGCCCATTCATTGCCAGCGGCGTCCACCTCGCCGGATCTGCTTCTACGGCCACATCTACCCCTCCCACCTCCCCTAGAAACAAGGAGACTGCTCATCCACCACTATACGATAGCCCATTTAGTGTCGGCCTTGTCCACGACGCCTGATCTGCTTCGCCGGTACTCTCATCAACTGCAGTGCATCTACAGCGGCTCATTCATACTACCCACCAGAGACGCTTCGTCCACCCCTGGAGCTGTCCCACCCACTGGAGTAGCTTTGCCTATACAATTCTCAACCCTACCGGGGCCGCTTTGCTAACTATCAGGTCCACGGCCTCAGATCTGCTTCATCGCACCCTCATACAACATACTAGAGCAACTTCTGACACCCCGTCCACGGCCGCAAATCCGCATCGTCGACACCATCCTAAACCCAACCACCAGAGTAGCTTCACCGACGCCCTCATCCACGACCACATATCCGCTTTGCCCACACTGTAGTCCACCCTACCGGAGCAGCTCCACAAACACCCTACTCGACGGTTCTAGATCTCCTTACCGGACCACGACAGTCAGTGTAGCGTCATCACCCTTGATGTTTCTAACTTGATTCCCACCGTCTGGTAAGATGCCAAGCACCCGCCACGGCCTAGGTACTTGTCACCTTTAAACCCGTCCAACATCACCTGCCGATGTACTTCAAATATACTAACAGGTCGTTGTTACATGTTATGCAGCTGGCAAAAACTACAAGGATGATGTTTCTTCTGGATCTAACAGCTTGGCAAACCAAGATCCTGGACTGAGGCATTGTGATGATCTTGTAATTACGTCTCTCTCTCTTGTATTGTTATGTGCCTCCAGCGTGCTTTGCTAGGATTTTTGACCAGTAATCCCTTTGTGCAGACAATGATTTCTACTACTGGCTGCTAAATTAGATATGTAGATGTCATACATGATGCTATCTCGTACCTCTGTTCCTAAATATAAGTCTTTCTAGAGATTCCACTATAGGCTACATACAGAGAAAAATGAGTGAATGTACACTCAAAAAATCATCTATACACATCTATATGTGGTCCATACTGGAATCTCTACAAAGACATATATTTAGGAACAGAGGTAGTACATTACACAAAATCATAGGTGCCATGTAGGAATTCCAGTGCACTACATTAGGCTCCCTTAGAGTGCTGCTAGTCCAACACACAGAGTCATGGCTAGTTTATGCTACGCACAAAATCGTTAATTGGTGGTTTAAATATGCACAAGGGTGTGCAATGTATTATCATGTAGAGATGTCTAAAATCATCCATGTCAACTTGCATATAGGGTTACACAAGATGAGCCTATACAGTGTGCTATGGTAGGTCACTCCTCCATTGCAATCATCGTGACATGTTATTTGTATGTCAGTTCTATTGGCCATGTTTGGTAGGGACAGTTATTACGAGTTATCCTAAGAAAATAAGCAGCTGTGAATTTATGCTCCAGGTAATAAGCCAACCAGTTCTTTTCATTGCCTTCCTTTTGAGCTTATCTTTGGTATGATCAGTGAAAAGTCTAGATTGCATTATATTTTGTCATTTTGCTGCCCATATGAAAATTAATTTAGCTTGCAAACATCACAAAATTGAACCCAGTGCAGTAATTAATATGATAGGAAAATAGACCATCACTATTTGTTCAAAATGCAAATACAAAGATACCATCTACTTGGCACAATCTACTTTGGTCAATGTCTTCCATAGAGATCCCATTGCCTAATTTAAACGAAGAACACATGACGCACATTTAAATAAAGAACAATTATTTATTGAAATTCGATGGTCCAAGTGGCTGGTTATTATTATATAGCAGCACCACCTGAAAGCATCATATAGCAGGAGCAACAACAACAACAACAGAAGTGTGCAATATCATATACTAGCAGTAGCTCATAGCAATTCATCATATAGTAGCAGGAGGAGCAGCTCATAGAAATTCATCATATAGCAGTAGCAGGAGCAGCTCATAGCAATTCATCATATAGCAGCAGCAGGAGCAGCTCATAGCAATTCATCATATAACACCACTAGGAGCGGCGTAATTATAACAACTCATCATATAGCAACATCATCTCATAGCAATTCATCATATAGCAACAGTAGCTCATAGCAATTCATCATATAGCAGTAGCAGGAGCAGCTCATAGCAATGCATCATATAGCAGTAGCAGAAGCAGCTCATAGTAATTCATCGTATAGTTGAACAGAATGAAAATTTGGCATAAAATCAGAGGAGATCCTCACCTTGTTGGATGAGCTCATCCCTCAACAGCACCTCAAGGCCACGGCCTGGGAGGAGGGGAGGGGGAAAAGGTGCCTTCTGCCGCACTGTGGCATCAGATGTAGTTGTGCGACGCCCGCTAGAGTAGTGCGTTGGACGGACCACAGTGGAGCAGCTGCTGGAGACCATGAGAATGAGGGGCGACACCAGAGGGAGGAGTAGCCGGGGAGATTTGTCCCTACCAGCCGGCCATGTAGCCTAGCTGGATAGAGCATCATTGAGGACCAGGCCAGATGGGACTAGTGGTGACGGCTCGCTAGAGGAACCCTAGCGCCACAGGCAGGGGATCGAGGTGGAGGGAAAGGGGAGACGAGATGCAAGCGGTAGGGCAATGAATGCTTGTGTGTTTGTTTTTACTTGAGGGTCAGGTGTGACGTGGGCGTGAGCAGTTGCATTTTGAGTGTAATATAGGTAGACAACACTGTCATTTCACAGTTCCCCTTCCCTTCAATTTTTAGTGAGCTTCTACCCGAAACACCCCCCTCCAATTCACTACTAGGGAAAAGCCTATACACAGAATCTTACCAGCAGCGCGCTATAAAATCAGGCGTTGCTGCTGTGTAGCAGTAGCGCGGGCTGTGGAAACTCACTGCTGAAACAAGTTTATCAGTAGCGCGCGCACTCCAAGCGGCGCTACTGCTAAAATTCCCACGACGCCGCCGCGAGGCCAGTTATAGCAGCAGCGCATTAGAATAGACAGCGCTACTACTACGTAACGTAGCAACAGCGCATTCAGGAAATAATCGCTACTGCTAAATTAACTACAAAAATTTAGTCCCACCTTGCTCCGTGAAGAGAGTTTTACAAACCTTAAATATGTTTCTTCTACAACTTTCACAAGCACTTGGTCTTCATTGAACTCTATGTGTAGGATCTGTGGCCGCAATAGGAGTCCTCGCCAATTCTTAAACCAACCGGCGAGGATTCCTATTGACAAATCAGATTGTACACAAAAAGACCATTGATGATCAATGTATTTTTTATGTCTATGTCTATTTTTACATACTGACACATAGCAGTAGCACGTTCAGGCCGAAAGGCGCTACTGATAAGTAGTTTAGCAGTAGCGCGTTTACCTATAGCGCGCTACTGCTATTCCATTCCATCTCACTAGCCTCATCCACAGATCACACTCACACACACTCACGGTCTCCTCCTCACCCCCCGCGCCGCTGGTCCTCCCCCGTAGCCCCTCCCCCGATCTGCGCCGCTGTCGCCTCATCCTCCTCGCTGGACTCGGTACCGGCCTCCTCCACCGTCCTCCCTCCACTCGCCGCTGGCCACCCCCTCCTCGCTCCGCCCTCCTCCTCGATCCGTCCTCCCTCCACTCGCCACCGGCCAGCCCCTCCTCGCTCCGCCTTCCTCCTCCGTCCTACTATCTTCTCCCTCCTCGAGTCGCCCCTCCTTGTCCCTCCTCCCTGATACATTTTGATTTAGTAGGCTTTCATATGTAACATTTTGATTTAGTTGATTTAGTATGCTAGTGGATTTAGTATGCTAGTTGATTTAGTATGCTAGTTGATTTAGTCGATTTAGTTGATATGATTCAGTTGATTTAGTAGGCTAGTTGATTTAGTTGATTTAGAACATTTTGATTTAGTTTATTTAGTAGGCTAATTGATTTAGTTTATTTAGTAGGCTAGTTGATTTAGAAAATTTTCATTTAGTTGATTTAGTAAAATGGCGCCACCACCAGCACCACTATGTCGACTGTGCAAGTCAAGGTGCGCCAGCAGCCTTGCAACTGGCAAGCTGTTCGGCATCTACTTCCATCCGAGTTTTTGTCATGCGGCGGTAAGAAATTAGATGAAATGTAACAACTATTTTATTTTTAGTGTTGGCATTACTGCATTGTGTCATTTTTCTTTTCTTACACAGATCGTCCCATGCAATGTGAGGTTGAAATTCAACAAGCTGACAGGAGACACTGTGACATTTGAGGCTCCTGGGGGGCCGTACACTATGGAGGTCGAGAAAGGACGCAATATGTCGCAGATTGGAGGAGATGGATGGGCCCGTTTCCTCGCTCGCATGCGTCTTACTGGTGGTGAGTTGATCAGATTCTCCTTCAGAGCAGAAAGACCCAAGCTGGTTGTCATTTATATCAACCTGGTGGAAGATGATGAAGATGACGAAGATGATGAAGATGACAAAGATGATGAAGATAATGAGGACCCACTCAGTGAAGATGATGAGAACCCACTTCATGAAGCCATCATAGCTCAAAGAATGAGGCTGAGCGAGGAGGAGGTGTGCAACCTATGGGACATAATTCCGCCACATGATGACTTTGTCGGGGTGCCATTCATGACCCGCCTGACAAGTACCATGGTCGATCGGCATGAAATGGTATGTTATACGTACTGCATGTAGTAATTTGATGATATATATATATGCTTTATTGTTATACTTACAAATGCAAATTATCCAATTATATGCTTAGTGAATCCGATGATATGCTTAGTGTAGAGTCCAATGATATGCTTTGTGGAATCTAGTCGATGATATACTTTAGTGTAGAGTCTGATCACATGCTTAGGCTATTTATTAATTGATATGTTTTTCTTATTCAGAGATTGCCAAAGAACCTATTTGTGAGTTGTGGTATCGAGCCTGATGAAGAAGGCTCAGTTGGACTATGCCTCACCGCAAGGGGCTCCGTCACCACATGTACTTACCGCATGGGCACAGATGGTCACACACACTTGAACTCGGTTGGGTGGAAGAGATTCCTCGTTGGCAAGAATCTTCGTGCTGGACAGGCCATCCTAATTACTATCAGGAACACCCACCGCCCAGGCTTGAGGATGATGATCGTCGTCGATATCATCTAGAACTACATATGTGTATGTGGCTATATCATCTAGAACTACATATGATGATCGTCGTCGATATCATGTAGAACTACATATGATGATCGTCGTCGATATCATCTAGAACTAAATATGATGATTGTCGTCGATGTCACCTTGTACTGCTTGAGGATGCATGTTGAGTATATATGAAATTGTTATCTAGTACTCCCTCGGTTCCAAATTACTCTTCGTGGTTTGAGTTCAAATTTGAACTAAAACCACGACGAGTAATTTCGAACCAAGGGAGTACTACCTAGTACCTATAATGCTTTATGAAATTGATATCTAGTAGTACCTAGTATCTGGAAATTGCAGTTTATCGAAGCCGGAATGGGGAAATGGTGAAAGATATAACAGTAGCGCTGGACCGGGAAATCGCTACAGCTAAGTAATAGCAGCGCGTTCCTAAAAAGTGCTGCTGCTATAGTCAATAGTGGTAGCACGGATATAGGCAGCGCTACTACTAAGAGTTATCTGTAGCGCCTTATTGGTAGCGCGGGTACCCGCGCTGCTGATAGGCCTAAAACCCGCGCTGTTGCTAGCCTTTTCCCTAGTAGTGAAATAAGTTAAGCCCAAGCCCAAGCCAATAAGTTAAGCCCAAGCCAATAACTCAAAAATGACTTCTTTACATGGCTTCTTTTTACAATAAGCTCTGAAAAGGTGGGATAGAACTGGCCCTTAACCTGCAATTCAATTGTGCGTGCAATGATGAATCACTCTTGCCTGCTATAGTGTACATTTAGGCATCATCATACATGGCATAACCTAATACATGTGCATTCTGTTGTAGAATCTGGAATATGCAATGTTTATGTTAGTTCATACGTTGCACATGATGTTTAAATGCCCCTTAAATCTGGTCAGTCTGGTGATGGTCTTTAAGCCTCCTTCTTTGCTTCTTTTCTTGATATGTAAGATTTTCTCAAACATCTGTTCAATTGCTTGTTTGCATCAGCCAACCATGCTAGGACTGTTTGCTTTGATTACTTGATGTTCTTGAACTAACATTCTAACAGAGCTTGTCAACGATTTAAATACTAAGGGATGTTGTAGTGGGGCTTGTCTAACTCATAGGTGACATAAAGGTTTGGCTGTACACTAAACTCAGATATCCAAGAGTACCTGGAGATCCAGTTTGAAGGTATGCCTAGTTTTTACATAGTGCAGACATAGTAAATGTTCATTTCATTGTGTGCAAGTGCAAGAGATGTGGCATGTTTCATTATGTGGTGTTGTTTTGTTATAATCTCATCCTTTTGTGTTGTTCACAGACTGGAAAGTATGCATATTTATCTTCCAAGGAGGCGAGTAACTAGTTTGTGTCACCTTGCAGAGGGGGTGCAATGAAGATAAGATTGAGGATTTCCAAGTACAAGATGTTAGGAAGGAGCCCTGCAAGAGAAGTAGGAGTAGTGCTGAGCTTGTTCAACTAGTTAAGGTAAGTCACTGTATCCAACTCAACAGTTCAATTCCTTGTTTGTTTTAGGCATAGTTAATTTGCTCTTTTCAATTGCTTTATTTTTCCTCTGTTAATTAGATGCCCAAACATTGATGTTTGATGTTGGGTACTTGTATAACTCTTAATTGACATAACTAAAGGCCTTACCATTCAATTACTCTGGCAAAATGTGCCTCAAGCTTTGAAGTGTATTAACCAACTTTTACTGCATGAGGCTCACAATCTAGTTTATACTAGGCTAATGATTGCATAGTTTTGCTTGCTGTAGTAGTTTGTATGAATCCCATTGCTGTTCATTATGCTCCCTAAGACTTTAATTGAGCTACAGAATGGCCAATTGCGTGCTTACTTATATGCAACATGATGTCTAAATTTGTAACTTGTCTGTGTTTTGGATTTGGCCCCAAGATCATGCTCCTCTAGTGAGCTAAGAGAGATTTCTGTATGCGGGCTGCAGAGACTACCATTTTTATAATTTTTAAAATATCACCTACTTATGCTTCATAACATGTAACATTATTGTTACTCCTGTTTTGCTTTGCTTGCTTCACTGTTGTAACTATATTTTTTCCCTAGTCATGTGTACTTACAGAAACATTTCAAGACGAAGTGACATCAACACAAAGATCTGTGAGCAGTGCAGCATGGATGTTACCGAATGATTTTCGATTGGAATTGGAATGTGCTGATGTTCTCGAGCATCAACTAGAGATGGCAAGACAACGTGTACATGATTCTCAACATGCAATCAACGAGTTGAGACTGGACTTGCATGTATTAGATGCAGCAGTCAAAAAAATGAAACAAGACACTGAGGTAACCATGAAGGAATTGGAGATTTTGCAGATTGAAATTTGTGCTATCTGAATCCGGCCAATCCTATTTTGTGAAGAGATTATAGTTCAAATGGCAAGTTCTGTTGATGCGTGTCCATGATGTATGAGCTTTATTTGTCCAGTGTATGTAATTTGCTGTTTGTGTATGCTTTATTATTATTGGTGCTGAACTATAATGCCCAGTGTGTATATTCGGTTGTAATTTCTTTATTATATAGTGTAGGATTATTCTACGTTTCTATGCCTTAGTCTTTTTATTGTATAGTTTATGTTTTTAGAGGTGATAGTATAGAGTAGGATAATTCTTGAATATGCTATATCGTTGAAACAAGGGCCAACACGCCCAAACATTTCCTAGATGCCATACAAACGAACAAACATGTGTAGTCAATGCGTGCCTTAATTGGGCTGGTCAAAATAATATTAAGTCGACAATGATGTGGCCCACCGTAACAACGGCTCTTAGCAGGCCGTTAACAAGCCAAAAGCTCGACAAGGCCGTATAAATAGAAATGGCCCGCGGGCCTCTAGCAGGCCGAAATACATGTCAATTTTGTCTCAGCCCTTTTACTTTACGGGCCAGTAAGAGGCCAAAAGTGCTATGGGCCAGAGGAGGCCAAATTTGCGAACTAGGCTTTTAATAGGCCGAAAGTCACGTTGGGCTGAAATGATGCCCTGCGGAACATGGGCCCCTAATGGACCTAAAGTCAAAGGCCCACCTGTTGTGCGGGGCGTTAAGAGGCCGAGAGAGAAAATGGGCTAGTAGTTGGCCCATTTACCGAATGGGCCGAGGACAGGCCTAAAGTCACAGTCGGCTAGATTTGGCCCAACTGCAGAATGGGCCGAGAAAAGGCCGAAAGACGTTCCGGGCCATTAACGGGCTGTTACTGACGCTGGGCTGCTAACAGGCCGAAAGAAGCTAGGGCCGTAATTGGGCCCAAAGACGTAGTGGCCCGTTAACGGGCTTAAACTAACGATGGACGATGGGCTAGAAATTGTCAAATCTAGAATGGGCCTTTGATGGGTCGATTCTATGTAACTTGTATGGGACGTTCTTGTGAATGAGCCTGTCTCAAGTAGGCCGCTAATGGCCTGGCCCGCTTATTTTGATAGGACCGGCCTTTTAACCTGAATTGGCCAGTGTTGGGCCGAGACACGTGTCGACGTATCATAGGCTTGTTCCGACCATTCGCTAGATGGCAACTGTCCGAATGCCGGGCCGACACGTGGATCTGCCGGCCAATGAGAATTTTACATGTGGAAAATCCCCATTGGTCTGCGCTATTAGCGGGTTATTGGATCCAAACCAGAACCCGATAGCTTAACGGCCACCCATTATGGTGGATGCCACTTGTCGGTCACCCTTGACAAAATAACTTCTGTGACGCGTGATTTATCGTCATGGAAGTGGACATTTCTGTGATGATAATTCTGGTAATGTCATGGAATACTTCTACAACAGCACAAGTATGACTCTCTTGATTCTATCATAAAATCATCATGGATGTACATGCATGATAGAAAACGTGACCTACTGTGACAAACATGTATCATCTTGGAAGTGTATTTTTTTAGTGAGTGCCATCAAGTTGAGGAGCTTGTCAAGAGGTAGAGAGTAGAATATGAGAAGCGTGATAAGAAAAAATGTCAGAATGCCGCTGACGGGAAGGGCCGAGGCGGTGAAGCAAATCGCCTCGGCAAACCCTTCCGGAAGCAAGGAGAACTGGCCAAAGGTTGAGAGAAGGAAGCTTGCCATGATGAGAGTGATGAAGGGGATGAAGAGGAAAGCAGTGAGCAGGAGTTCCAGAAGGCCACTGACGCCCTATGGATTGACGCAGGTGTATCCCTGCACTCCTCTCACCGCCAACCCAACTAGTGGGCATGTGAGGTCAATGCCGTGTTGGGATCTATGGTAGGGTGTTTCGAATGCAAATTAAAATTTCCTACCCGCAGAACAACCAAGAACATGCTACGGGAGATGGATCACAGTTCGTTACCACTAGATGCGCAGTGTTGTGCAGCGGGAGAAGAGTTGGAGCAGCCCGTCTGCATGGATCGTCTCCTCCTCGTCCGATCTCCCACGAACAGTCGGTCGTCGGTTCCCACCTACAGATTCGCCGGAGCGGCGCAAGTGCACCGCCTCTAACAGTATTCGCGCTTGCAGGAGGAACACCGTGCGGCGGACTGCTAGGTCCGATCACACAGTCGGTGGTCGAGTGGAGGTGGCTATTCGCAACACATGCAAACCCTAGTGATAGCGCTGAATCGATCAACCGCATGAGTGTGTTGCACCCCCACTTTATATAGGCGTCCATTGTGGGCTCAACACTTGGGCCTCGCATGGACCCTCAAGCCCATAAGTGTACTCAGCTAGAATCCAAACACAGCTCAGATCACATCCGACCAGTGTCCTCGGATCCGACCACGTAGGTTCCTTCCCTTAAGCGCGCGACCCCTTAGGTTCAAGCCGGCTTGGTCATAGTTCGGATCACCTCTGAATTGCTCAGTTGGTAGAGGCCCCTAGCAAGGCATGGCAAACACCAAGCAGACTATGAAGCTGGTTAGGCGAACCTATACATCATACTTCCATTCCTTTTGCCACATGATATATGTTGTCGGGCTTAAGGCGAGTCTGTCATCCTTGTGCTAGCCCGACCTCTTTCTCATTCCAGTCATGTCGACCACAAACTGGATTATCTCATAATCCTAATCTCATGGCCATGCTTATCTTGGTCGGATCACACGAGGGGCCCACAGTATATCTCTCCTGATCGGAGGGGCAAATCCCATCTTGCTCGACCATGTCTCGCAGCATGGGTCTGGACAAGCCCGAAACCTAACTTTGTAACTACCCAGTCACGGAGTAGTGTTTGGTTGGACCAAAGCAAGTCTGTCACCATAACGAGTACATGCGCCAGCTCAGGTCTTAGGAGATAGAATGTATGTTGTACTGGAGACTCACATATGACATATTGCTACGTCTGATAGTTGGGTCTGTTTGACTCAGACCTTATCTCAACTCAGATCTGATTACGTCGAATCCGACCAGATTCTTCCAAGTCCATATTATCCGGTTAGCGTCCAATGCTCCATGGCTAGTGAGACCAAGCCATCGACTGTGTCATATGCTAGTCTAGTTGGCTGCGCGTCCACACAGCCCTTTCGACTAGGGGCCTTTTAGGACAGTCATCATACAATGCATAGTCCCACAAACAAGTCATGTACTTGCTAATACACATCATTGATAATGTCCAAGGACTATCTTTATTCATAAACACATTGGAAATATCATCATATGTGATTGCCTCTAGGGCATATCTCCAACAGTCTCCCACTTGCACTAGAGTCAATCAAATAGACATCGAATGCCCATAGCTCTAACCTATCCCTCATGCTTGGATTGTGGAAGCAGCTTAGTCAACGGATCCGCAACATTTGCATCTGCGTGAATTCTGCATAACTTAACATCACCATTCTTTACGATCTTTCGTATCAGGTGATATTTTCCGATCTATGTGTCTGGTCTTGCGGTGATCCCTGGGCTACCTGTCTTGTGCGATGGCACCAGAATTATCACAATAAAGGTCCAACGGTTCTAGCGAGGCTGGGAAAATACCATGATCATCCAGAAAGTTCGGGATCCAAACACCTTCATTTGCAGCTTCACAAACCGCAATGTATTCGGCTTCTGTGGTAGAATCAGCCACCGTATCTTGCTTGGAATTCATCCAACTCACTGCTCCTCCATTCATGACATAGAAAAATCTGGACTGTGATCGACAATCATCTCTATCGGTTTGGAAACTAGCATGGTCATAACCCCTTACGATGAGCTTTTCCTCACCTCCATAAACTAGGAACATCTCTTTAGTCCTTTTCAGGTACTTCAAAATAGTCTTTACCGCTGCCAAGTGACTCTCACCTGGGTTGGCCTTGTATCTAATTGTTAGGCTTATTGCAAAAGCAACATCAGGCCGTGTACATATCATGGCATACATGATGGATCCAATTGCCGAGGCATATGGAATCCGACTCATCATGCTTCGCTCATCAGATGTCGAAGGACTCCGAGTCTCACTTAGCCTTATACCATGTGTGATAGGCAAGAACCCTTTCTTAGACTCACTCATGTTGAACCGCTCCAACACTTTATCTATGTATGTGCTTTGGCTCAAGCCGAGCAGCCTCCTTGATCTATCTCTATAGATCTTGATGCCTAAAATGTAAACTGCCTCACCAAGGTCCTTCATTGAAAACATTCCATTCAATGATTCCTTGAGCAAGTTCGGCATCGAAATATCATTTCTGATTAGTAGTATTTCATCCACATACAAGATCAAAAATACAATCGAGCTCCCACTTAACTGGTTGTATAAGAAAGCGTCCTCATCGCTTTTGATGAAACCGAGACTAGTGACGACCTCATCAAAACAAATATTCCAACACTGAGATGCTTGCCTCAACCCATAAATGGATCTCTTGAGCTTGCATACTTTACTAGTGCTAGTCGGATCGACAAAACACTCGGGCTATATCATATACACGTCCTGGGTTAAATTTCCATGAAGGAAAGCCGTTTTGACACCTATCTGTCATATCTCGTAATCAAAATATGCAGCTATAGCTAGTACGATCCTCGCTGACTTCAGCTTCACTATCGGCAAGTAAGTCTCATCATAGTCAATTCCTTGAACTTGTCCATAACCTTTAGGGACAAGCCGAGCTTTGTGGATCTGAACATTTCCATCCACATCAGTTTTCTTCTTAAAGACCCATTTGCAACCAATGGCCTTTATGCCAGACTTGATTTTCATACATGGACTTTAACTCGGATCTTGTGGCCTCTAACAATGCCGCAGAATTTGGGCTCACCATCACTTCCGCATACATGGCCGACTCGTCCCTTTCTAGCAACAACACATCACATGCTCTGCACAATCTTTCCGACCTCCGTGGTTCCGGTGCTGCTTCCACTACGGGTTCCCTGACTGACTCTGGTATGATCTCATCACCCGTCGTGCCGTCCCCGAGTGGTACTCGAATTTCTTCGAGTCGGACCATCCTCCCACTGGCCTCTCGACTGAGAAACTCTTCCTCATGGAAAACCCCATTCCGAGCAACAAACACTTTGTTCTCTTCCCGGTTGTAGAAGCTATATCCCAAGGTTTCCCACGGCTATCGCACGAATATGCATTTATCCGACTTGGGTGTAAGCTTGTCTGACATAAGTCGCTTGACAAATGCT